>NW_028274811.1:83186408-83489439 GCF_037043125.1 Eumetopias jubatus | reverse complement strand
GACTTTTCTTAGCTTCAGCAGGCACCTCTGCTACTCTAGGTGGTTTACGTGGTGGGTTGACTCAGACCTTAACTCTAGAGTGATCATCATGCCCTTCTTGGGTCATAGTTGATACACTTGTCCATTTATTTTCAAATAAATGACTCTTCGAGGAAAACGGTTCCTTTCCTGACTTGCTGGTCACTTGCCTCAAGTAGCCTAAAGTGACTGGGCTGTGGCTTAAAATATGGTAGGAATCTTGCTATCTCTACTCATGGAAGCATTCTACTTCAATCAGTTCCAGACAAGATGAATTGCTGCCACCAATGAGACCAACACTGAACTCGATATGGCACAGTCCCTTGAGGAAATGAAACATTTTTTTGGTGGCAAGGCCATTACATTGGACCTCTTTCATCCTGGAATTAACTGTATTATACTGTAAATCAATGTAATGGACTGGCCACCATGTGATGTTTTATTTCTCTAAGGGAGGATGCCATAGTGGGGGCTTAGTTTTGTTCTTTATTAGTGGCAGATTGTCCATTTGGGCAGAGTAATTAGATAAAACTTAGTGAGTGGGGAGTCCATGCTGTTTGGACCATCATACCCTCCATTCTTGCCAATGTGGTAACTCTACAAATACTCATGCAAATATTGTTCCAGTGTTGGGGTGGCTGATAACATAGGCTTTGTAATATCCGCTACTCAAGTCATCTTATCTACTTTGTTGATTAGTGCCTCTTCTGGGATGGGTCATCTCTGGTGGGCATTAGCACATGATACAAAGATCTTTAGACTATGTGCCCACTCCTATATCCACGTATCTCTTTGCCTCATTGTCCCTATCTTTCAGTCTTTTCCCTTCCAGGCTCCTGCCCAACCAGCCAAGCCATGTGCTACTTTGGGTAATATACTTGCCTCAGGCCACTTCTTTTTTCCACACAGAGTGGATGACTAGCTCCATTGGGAGAATTTCCTCAATGACGTCTTTCAGGGCCCCTCTGAAAGTGAAGTGGTGGATCATTTTTGGTTTGCATCTACATACTAAGCTAAACCATCCATGATATTCTCCTCCATCTTCTCCTAAGCAGACACCCTACTTCCCAAGCAGTCATAAGTGTGAGATAAAGGAGAGACATTGTTGCAATAGTGCTGGATGCCTTCTAAGGAGATATGGAAAATAGGGTTGGGCAACAGGAGAAGTTGAACTTATGACTCAGTTGCAAGAGAGCCTTTAGCAGACTCCATAGGGAGCTGGAAAGCTAGTACAACTTGTTAGATACATATTGAATCTCAAATTGAAGCCAGAGGCTGGACCTTTGTACTCTTGTGTGGACCAGTCCTTGGATGTGGACTGCCTCTAAGGAGAGAATGTAAAGCTTGGGTAAGGCAGTACCCTTCAGTTTATTGCAATTCCTGGTGTTGGGCTAAGCTGTGACTTCTTCAAGAAACACTCCACATAGCTGGAGGAGTAAGCACCTAAGTCTAAAGTGGGGATCTTGGTATATACCAAAAATCAATGATATCAACCCCAAACGAAGCACATTTCCCCAGGATAGTTTATAGCATCTGAAGGAATAAGATAAAAAAAAAAAATACTGGATTGGTTGAAGCCAAAATAATATAAAAGTAGCACTTTGAATTTGGGGGACTATTGGGCATTTCAATCATCTCAATAATTGGGCCTCATACAGGTAAGTGAGGAAAGTTAAAAGGCAGAAATGAAGGATCAGAGTATTGGGGTCAAAATGGAATGTGTCATCTATGTCCATTTGAAGTCTGATCCACCTCCCCTCATTTTCAAACTCAGCAAAAAAGCACTTTAAGAGGCAACCCCATATATGCAGAGACAAAAACCTGGCTACCATCTTTGACTCTATTTGCTTCCACATTAGTTTCAATCACCATTCCCTGTGGATAGGCACACTGTGATTTCTCTTGAACTTGCCACTCCTCTTTATATATATTGCTTTAGTTCAGGTTATAATCAATTTTACCTGGCTCATAAAAACAGTTTATTTCCTTGCCTTCAACCTCACAGCTTCCCTGGGCATTATACACACACACACACACACACACACACACACACACACACACACACACACACACATTGTACTACTTCAACTAGAATGATTTTTCTAGAAGGCAAATCTGATGATGTTTTATGTCCCTGTTTAAAATTCACAAATGACTACTTACTGTGGTCCTCATAAACTCCAGTTCCTTAAATGGAATACAAAGCTTTTTCTAACCTAGTCTTTGTCTGTCCCATTGAATGCTCTCTCTTTACTCCTGCCTTGATCCCTTTTGTTTTAGCCTTATAAGCTTGGGGTTTCGCTCACACTCACTGTTATCTGTACCCTCTAGGCTTTTCTTTGGCTGTTGCCTTTGCCTGGAACCCTCCCTTGGAAGGCAGGACAATAGTTCCCCAAAGACATCCTCATCCTGGTTCCTGCAACCTGTGAGTATGTTCCCTTAAATGGCAAAAGGGACTTTGCCGATGTGATTAAGTCAAGGATTTTGAGATGCAAAGAGTAGCCTGGATTACCCAGATGGGACCAATGTAATCACAAGGTTCCTTATAGGAAGGTGGGTCAGAGTCAGGGAGGATAAGGTGATAAAAGAAGCAGAGGTCAGAGTGAGGTCATTGACAAGAAGCTTGTGGAAGGAGGAATGCTGTAGCCTCTAGAAGTAAGAAACAGATTTCCTCTTAGAGCCCCCAGAAGCAAAACAGCTCTGCTGATGTCTTCATTTTGGCCTAGGGAGACCCATTTCAGATTTCTGCCCCCCCCCCGATTGTAAAATAATAAATTTTTGTTATTTTAACCCACTAAATTTGCTGTCATTTTATATACCACCAATAGGAAACTCATACACCTCCCCTGTGATTAAATTCCATTAAGTGTTTAAGACTCAGCTGAAGCAGCAATTCTGGTAGAGGAGATTCTCCTCCATGTTCCAACAGCTAACACAGCATTCCTTCTGCTCTCTGTAGTTATCTAGTTATTGTCATCCCCCACTTCCCCTGTTCCCCTTTTCCACCTCTTACACCTACTTGAGAGCCATAACTGCATCTAAATGACTGTGAGCCATGGCAGACCAGAAGTTCCTGTTTTGTTCTGTGGGGCCAGGAGTCTGCAATGTGGTGTGCTCATCTTTCTTCTCCCCCACAAAGGTCTCAAACAGCTTAGATGGGAGGCTGAATGCGATGACTGGACCTAATTTTTGCTATTCAACCATTTTTCTTGATCTTCCTGTCTGACTCCATACATTCCAGACTGTTCAATGGATTTGTAATAAACTTCCAAGATGAAGGGTCCAGTGCACGGGTGCAGTGAGTTTGTAATGTGTCTCCTGCCACTGCCATCTTGTTCTTAGGTCTCCCTCTACGCTTTGAAGCCATCACTGCTGTCCGGCTATAGGCCACTTTGTTTTCTGTGTTGAGAGCTTATGCTTGTTTGGAATTTGTGCAAAAAGAGAGGAGGGTAGTTCATGCGAGTCAGCTCAGATGAGCTTGGGAAGAGGCAGAGTGATGGGTTCTTTTGCAGAGTGTTCATGGAGATCCTCAGGCAACTGCTGAACAGAGGTCCTTACTTCACCACGGCACAAAGAATACTCCATATATGAATCTCCCTCCCACCTTTTGTGCTGGGTTCCTAGAATCCTGAGAGGTGGTCTTTAGGCTTCCATGAGGCCCCTGGCACTGGCCAAGCAGCTCTCTACAGTCTACGGGGACCTCTTCCTTTCTGGGGTCTTCAGGCTTTTCCTGCCTCAACCTCCATCTTGCACATTTCTCCATTCCTCTATTCTTTTACCTGTTCTATTTTTATGGCTTGAACTTACTCACTTCCCTCAGGCCCTCTCTTCTGAGCCTCTGGAGACTGTTTTAGAAATTAAAAACAAATATCCAAAATAGACTTTTCCTCAAGGCTATGTGCTTGACTCTGGCTGACTAAGGGTAAAGTCACAGGAGTTGAGAAGAAAAACACAAATATTCCAAAAAAATTAACTTGCTACATTCCAGTCTCTTTATAAATAAATATTCGTGAAATGAATGAGTAGAGAGAGGGAATGTAAGAGAATATCAAGGTTTTGGTTGGGGAAGTAGTGTTCAACTCTAGACTTCCTTCTGGGTTCCACCTGGTGGTCCTTGTATCACTGGTTGATAACCACTGTTTCAGGAAGCTTTCAGGTTGAGCATTTTGGCTAGAAACTGAATAAGTTGGAAGGTGCTGTCAAATGTTACAGCGAAGAAAACTCTGATTTTTAGGTAACCAGGTAAGAGAAGATAGAGTGTACATAATCCAAGTATGTACCTCTCTTCCATTCTCTTTCATGGGTCACATTTTTCCATGAAATAGGAAAGAGAATGATTTTTGTCTTAGGCTTCTCTGTCCTCCTCAGCACCAAGAGGTCCTCTCTCTGTCACTCCCTTTTCCTCTATGGGCCAAAACTTCCTTTGCTGTGGTTACCCTCTTGAACTCCTAGAATCAGGCCCCATGGCGACCTAAATGACATCTTACTCTTTGCCAAGAGTCAGGCTATGGAAAGGCCACACCTCCCTTCCCTGTCCCAAACCTTCATATTCCACACCAGTGCTGTACTAGGAGTAGAGGTGACTGATGTTAAGATGGATTGAGTTAACTAAAGGCAGCAACAACTAAGTAGCGGAAAATTTGAAGCTGCTGTATAATAGTTCCCATAGTCCCTCAAGGAGGTCATCTTATATCGTTTGTTTGTAATCTCGTTTTCTTCAGGTCTCTTGGTAAAACCAAGTCCTTTATATGTCCATATGTCCATCCTGAGTCACTCAACCAGTTTTCAGGGAATCCTACCCTGTATTCATAAGGTTTGGTGTGATCTCAGATTCCATCTTCCTCCTTCTAACCCCTTCCCTTCTGTAATGCAAAGATCCCTTCCCATGACTTTGAAATGACAGCCTGTCAAGTCTTCATTACATTCTTAATCTGGGGCTCCCAGTGTCCCAGTCTGTCTCTGGGGAAACAAGGGGAAAAATTCAGTCCTCTAGCTACATCTGTCTCATTTGTAGATGGCAGAAAGTCCATGGTCATTGCCAAACCTCTATTAATGGTTTTTAGTGGGTGATAGTTGAAGTTTGCAAAGGATTTCTCATCATTACACTGGAGGGAAGAGGGTGAAAAGTAGAACATAAAACCGTGTTTTACTCTGGTGAAATCTTTATCCTGAGGTGGGGGGAGGGGTCTTTACTTGCCATAGCTCAGGAAGGGCAGTTTTATTCTGATGGCTGTCTAGCTTTGTTCCCACAGTGAATTTCTTGTACTCTCTTTCAAGATGATGGGATTAGATATTGAGTGACCCTCTCACCACCTTCCCTTTCCCTTCCCCTACTGCCCGGAAGCCTGGTTTGTAAAAGAAGCTCAGGTATTTCACCCAGGGAGGTGTCCCTGGTGAGGAAAAGTCACAGTTTTATTGATTAAAATCTTAGTATAACATCCATAATTGGCATTTTCCTGTAATTTGGTGCCAGGTGGCCTCACCATTTTCTCTAGGGACTATATATCAAATGCTATTTTTCATGCTCCTGTTTGCTGATAAGGGCTTGATAAAACCACTAGTTTAACCCGATGTTAGATTTCCGGAGATGAAAGAGCTGGTACAGAGTGCCAAATGTTCTCAAATACACTGACAAGCCATTCCAGGACTTTAAAATGACTCAGGAAAAAAAAAAAAATCTTTAGGTTTGGGTGTGTATTTATGTTTTCATTCCCTACCTTCGGCATGTATTTTTGTCCATTGCAAACAATTTCCAATCAATAATTAAAATTGGTAAACAGATCTACAGGGGAAAAAATCCTTCAGTTTGAGTTTAATAGATTGCCTCTCAAAGTCACTCCCTGACACAGCAAGTTGCTGAGGGAGTTTGTGCCAGTAAGTAGGAAAGAATGGGGTTGATTAAAAAGTGAGACAACACAAAACCTGACATCCTGTTGTGAGTTTAAAAATAAAGCAAAATAACTATTAGCAACCCATGTTGATTTTTGTCAAACTATCTTTATCTGTGCAGTAAGACAAAGGAATAACACAGGGCTTCTTGTCAGAGTAACTCTGGGCTTTATGGGAATTAGTGATTTTTTTTTTTACCCTCCAACTTCTGTCTTTTTTGTCTTCTTCGGATGTTTCTTCTCCTGGGGAGACTCATGAGACACCTATTAGTAGTCTGGAGCCTACAGGTAGTGTCTGAGTTGCTGCAGGAGGAGAAATGGGATGTCTTTTGGCTTTCTTTTTCTGTAGATTTGTTGCATGCTTACCATTTCTTTTTGTGTAGATTTGTTGCATGTTTACCAAGGTGAAAGGATTAGTGCCCTGGAGATCATTTGCTTTCATAAGCTTTAAACTAGAGCAGCAAAAGTTTCATGCCTTGATTCTCTTCCAACAGCTCTTTCTCTCAGCAAGGCATAGAGGAGCAAGCTGAGACCTACAGATTGCCAGCAGACTTTTCCAACAAAATTGCCCTGTCTCAATCGGTTACACTGGGTGGGAAGGGAGAGCCTCTGCCAGTTTTCGCCCATCTCTTCCACCTTGTGGAGAGACACCCGAAGCATTCCACAGGGCTTTATAATCAAGATGAAATACTCCAGATTTCTAAGTGTCGGTGATACCCAAGCCCCAGTCCATATGTATGGATAATTCACGTACTTTCTAACCTTTGCGTTTTGCATATAACCTCCCTGTCAAAACACTGGTTTTCTAGAGATTCATATAGACTGAAAAGTTAAGTAGAAAACTGAAGCTAAGCATGATTTCCATTTAATGTAAAAAAAAATAGTAGTTGGTATAGAAACTAAAAATTTTGTTCTCCAGAAATTTACAGCAGGTGCTTTCCCATATGACTGGCATCTAAAAGATAATGGTTTAAAATGTTGGTTTTGAAATGGAATATAATAGATGCTAGAATGACAGCTGCAAAACAAACAATAACCCCAAAGCCGGATTGAAACAAATTCAAAACCAGGTAAATGTAAGCAGCCCCTGTTCCCAAATTACCTTACTTAAGAAAATATAGTAAGAAAAGAAAAGCAAAAGAAAGAAGTTAATTTATACTCTTCATATTGACCCTCCCCCCGCCAAAGTAGGATGTGGCAGCAGGAGTGACTATGCCCTTTTACAGACAAATATATATGGTAATGGACATCACACTCTTTTCTAGGAGGCAGTGGTCTAATTCCCAAATGAACTGATTAAACGACCTTCTCCATTTTGAGCACTGGAAACAGAGAAACTGTAGAAAAAAGTAAAATAAATTTCCACTGTGAATTCTTCTAAGTGCTAACTAACTTCCCATTGGAGTCTGATTAAAGGTAACTTATATACACATATAAATCACACTACTTATTCTGAGGAATTTTAAAATATGTTTGTACCTAGTTGTCTAATAGTTGTCTCTTCTCCCTATTTCTCAGCTCCTTCACCACTCATAGCTCAATCCACTTTTGGCTGGCTTTTATCTCCATGTCCAGTGAGCTGGTTTTCTCTAAGGTCATTAATAACCTTACTGTCAAAAAATCCAGTGGATATATTTCACTCCTCATTTCACTTAACTTCTGGTTGCATTTAGCACTGTTGGTCACTTCCACTTTCTAAATACCATACTCTATAGGTTTCTTTCTTGCCCCACTAAGCCATCTTAGCTTCCTTCGCTGGCTCCCCAGGCAAAGAAGATGGAAAATGAACAGAATGGTTCATTTCTCCTGGACAACTTCCTCGGTTCACCTCATAATTATTATCTATTGCTCCCACCAGAAGATGATAAAATAACACAGAGCCAAGCTCTAAAGTGTTCTAAAATCCGAGGTTAACTAGATGTCTAGGAACCAAGAAAGGAGTCTAAGAAGGACTGGTGAAGGAGATATGAAGAAAACCACTACGGAGTGGAGAGCAGGGAGCATGTTTCAGGAACAGAGAAATAGACAACCAGATTAAATGCTGAGAACTCAATTAAGATGAAGTCAGAAAAGTGTTCATAGAATTAACAATGTGGAGCTTGTTGCTGGTGGTTGTGATAACAATATCTGTGCAGTGATGGGGACAGAAAACAAACGTCTGGGGGCAATAAATGGGAGATAAGAATGTGAGATTTTCTCTTGAAGAAAACTGTACCCTGGAGCAAAGAAATGGAGTGACAGGTAGAGGGGAAATGGGGTCATTGGAGAATTTTTTTTAAACATAAGCAAAACTGGAGCACGTTTGTATGCTAATGAGAAAGAGCCAACAGAAAGGAAGATACTGAGGACATAGTAAAAGGAGTGTTAAATCCTAGAGAGGATGAAGGGGGCGGGGGTTTTTACAACACTAGTAGAGGGATTGGCTCCTGATAGCAACAGAGCAGTCCTTCAAATGCAGTAAGAGTGAAGAGAGAAAATGGTTAACTTGGTAATTTTAGAAGTGGGATGAATATGGGTCTAGTCATTTTTAAAACTACTGGGATCTTCAAATAGCTAGAAGGAGGAAGTTTTGCCTTCTGTCAAAATTAGGTCTAGTTAACTCGTCAGAATGCTGGAGGTGGGTTGCTACAAGTGCTCCTGGAGAAAGACTTTCCTTATAATATAGAAAACTATGATAAAGAATATCAGGTGTGTGTGTGTGTACATGCGTGTGTGTGCACATGAGCGTGCATAAACACACAGGATGTGAGATGTTGTAGATTCTGGACTTTGATATGACTGGCTTAAGATATGCACGTTCCCATTATTAAAACCTTACGTTTTACTGTATGATTGGAAAGGAAACTGTTCCAGTGGAAGATAATAGTAACAAAGATGATAGTAGCAAATCACTTTTGAGTCAATAAAGTCACTCCTTTAACTGCGAGGTCAAAATGATAGCAATGGTGATACCATGTTGATTGACTGACAGCCTCCTGTCCACATACGAACAACCCTGGCAGCTAAGTGTGGGTTGGTTTTATAAGAGGAGTGTGCCTTGCTCTGTCTGTGAGAACTTCAATTCAAAAAGATGAAGTACAGTGTTTTGCAAGTTTATAAACAAGTGGTTTTGCTATGAAGTTTACTGCTGTCATCACATAGGACTCTCTTGGGGCAATGCTTTTTGAGGAGAAATTAAAAACACGGTCACTGGCCCCTCCACTGGCTAAACAGTCTCAGGCAGCCTCTTGCTCTCAACTTTTTCTTCATTTTCCCTTTAAATAGAAACAACTCTTGAATTTTGCAAAAACATGAGGTTTTTACTACCATTTGGGGGAAAGAGAGCCAGTGTTTAGATTGTCACGCATGAACTTCCACTAAAGTATTTTCCCTCAAAGGTAACTAGATAGTCATGTTACTACTGCTTTTCCTTAGAAACGGAAGTCTCTCAATCATAATTACAGGCTTAGAGCAAAGGAAACAGTAGAAAAGAAACCCAGGGCTCTGTAAACGTTACTGAAGGACCATGCCAAATATATGTGTAAGTTCAGGTATGGGGAAAACTCTGGGTTTAGCATTCTTACAATGATATTTGAAGAGTATTTCAGAAAATGAAGTTTTAGAAGGGCTTTTAAAATTTTGTTTGTTTTTAAAGGAAGTTTTAGCCTGTCTGGTTGCGCAGATAATCTTCCCTCCCTAAATCAGTGCCTGGCTGTTTTGTTAAGTCCATGGCCCAGCAGACGGAAACAAAAGGTGTGAAGTTCTTCTCATCCATCTTAATGGGGTGTTAATGACTGTAGAGGATGACTGAGACCATTTAAATGTGAGCGCTATTAATCACCTAGAAAAAACACAAACACCCAGCTGAAGCCACTGAAATGTAACTGCGAGGGACAGTAGGGTCCAATTTTGCTTTTTGAATGAAGACCTGTATTGAGAAAAAATGGGGGGGGGCATGCCAGCTTGTCAGACTTAAAGCTAAGCCAACAGGCAAAGGCCTTCTAACCTCTCATTGAGATTGAAAGAGCTGGTTTCTCCCCCGAACTCGCAGTTTAGCTGTTCTGCATCCAGTGAGTAACTTTTGCCAGTAGTGTAAAAGCAGTGTTTCTTCCTGGCAGTCCCTTGCCAATTTATATCACTTTAAGAGAACTTTTCCGGTATCTTTGGATTTGGAAGTGTGTGTGTGTGTGTGCGTGTGTGTGTGTGTGTGTGTGTGTGTGTGTGTGTTGTAAATGCTTCAAGGATATTTAATTCAAAGTTTTAAACAATTTTATTTCTACAACTTGCTCACTGACTCTTCCTGCAGGGTGCTTGTCATATTTTGAACTGTTATTTTTCTGTTCTTTTTTTTTTGAAGAGGGGACAATGATGGCTTTATCACTGGCAATGTTGACAATATTTGTGCAGAAATCTAAATTAAAAATCCGGAAGAGAATGTCCTTCATTGTTGATGTTTTGCAGGGTGGGCTAATGGAAGAGTGAGCATATTCTACTGTCTAGAAAATCAGAGGCACCTATGTTAGTACTTCTGTTAATATGTTAAATCAACGCAATACAAGTTGTATGCCGAGAACTGTGCAGGTCAGTGTACTCCGGCCATCCCATTTGTATGCTGCCTGAACTTTGAGATTAGTCACCAAGGGGTGATTTATTTCTATTTGTGTTTCTACAGATAGCCTGAAGACTGTAGCCTTCAGACTCTGCCCAAGTGCAACATCTGGCTTTGGGGAAGCAGGAGAGGGGAGGCAAGGGGCCCCATCTGGTCCCATGTGACATGATGCCTCCCTAGCAATAAACTACCATTGGGAGTCACGGCCCGGCCGGGCCTAATCTGACCCTGCTTGGAGGGTCTTTATCTCCACGGCTAGACATAGTGTTGATTTTTATTTTTTGACAGGAGCAGCCAAGCCACTTTTTGTTTCACCACTTCTTACATTCGCCCCTTGCTTGTTGCCTAGGGCAAAAGGCACTTGGAAAGTTCACAAAGGAAATAAAATACTTCTTTTGCCTCTAAAGTTAAATAAAATACTCATCCAGGGGTTAGATGAGAGAGGCAGAAAAGCTGTGGATTTTAATAAGGCTAACATTCTAGGTTTGGAAAAGGTCAAGTGACCACGAATGCCTGATAAAGTATTTGCTTTTTTTCAGTATAATATTTGAATTTTAAAATATGATATTTAAAGCAGTTCTTCTTCGGAAGTTCACTAACTTCAAATGAGTTGGTTCTAAGGGGCTAAAAATGCTCCGCGCTCTCCAAGTGTTGTCACTGATGCTGCCACTGGGACCTCAGGGAGGATCTGAAATATAATACATTTAAAATATTGCTAGCCCCTTCCCCAATACTTGGTGGGTGGGGAGAGAAGGCAATCTGAGTCGGGACCAAATAACATCAATGTATACGTCAAATACAAGTTAGGTATTGTTGTTTGTCTCTTTCAGTTCTCCATTCTGAAAGCTGGGTGCATCTTTGGAAAAACCACGAATGCTACCAGCATTCTCTTCTTCTCTTCCTGTCCTATTGTGACTTATTCCTTAGACTTTCTCGAGTCTCTCTAACCTAGGGTATTTGGAAGACTTAACATGATTCTACTACCTCTTCAGTTGATTTTTAAAACTCCTGAAGTTCCTTCGCTAAGGTTATCTGTGTGTGACGACAGCTCTGTAGGAGGGAGAGTGAGGGAAATGGACTGATTCAGTTTTTCCACCAGGAGCCCTGGATTCAAGTGTTAGTTGGCTTCATGGCTCTGCAACTGTCTTACTGTGTGGTCTTGGCAAGATATTTTTGTCCCGATTTCCCTACCTGTATAAAAGGGAATAATTACACTAGCTTACTCAGTACGTTGTAGCCTTGAACAACAAATGAATGATTGCAAAGTACTTATCACTACAAGAGAAAGTAGAAATTCTAAGTGTTAGCCTTATTCTCTTATAAAGGGTGATAAAGTAGAAGTGAGGTTTAATTAGTTACTATAAGCAAATTGAAATTCCCAGATGAAAGGGGCTGGAGAAGTTCTAAGTCATTTTATTATTATTAATAATAGGTGTTGTACCTCTCTTTTTCACCTCCCTCATCTAACCAGCATACATCCTTGGTTTAAAGGGAGTGTTCTCTCTCCAAATGACTTTTATCTACAGTGTTGAGACATTCCTTATCCTGTCTTATGGATATGGAGTTTTTAATGACTATAAACAACTCCCTTTTTCATAAGCTCTTCTTCTTTTTTTTTTTTTTTGTAAAGAAGAGGAGGCAAATTGGCATTTGGTTCATCTTTGTAAGCGTGTGAAAATGTTTATAGGAGTCTCTTTTACGGATTCTGTTTCTCTTTGTGATACCAAAATCTCCTTGCTTGCAGGTCCATGTTGTTCACCTCATAATCATTCTTAGGCAAGTTTTCCTCTGTCTATGTGGAGAAGCTTTTGTTTATATATTTTTTTATTTATATATATAATATATATAGTCTCAAATTTTAACACAAAACCTCTAGGTCAGAATAATAAGTAGGGGGGCATATATACCTAAAATACCTGCAAGAGTAGAGAATAAAAAGTCAAAATTTCTCAGGTGAAAGGAACTTGGCATATCTCTGACAAATGTGAGCCTCCCCTGGCTGAGGGGATGTGATGATATGGAACCAGCATTGGGTTTAGTCAGAGTAAGAATTGGCAAATATAAATGCTTGGCTTCAGGGGCGCCTGGGTGGCTCATTCATTAAGCGTCTGCCTTCGGCTCAGGTCATGATCCCGGGGTCCTGGGATCGAGCCCCGCATCGGGCTCCCTGCTCAGCAGGAAGCCTGCTTCTCCCTCTCCCACTCTCCCTGCTTGTGTTCCCTCTCTCGCTGTGTCTCTCTCTGTCAGATAAATAAACAAAATCTTTGAAAAAAAAAATAAATGCTTGGCTTCCAACCACTGTAGTTCTGGGTCTTTCACCGGCCTAGTGAAAACCCTATTGAATAAGTATGCACCATTTTATTCGCCCAAAAGGGTAAATGGTGCCTTATCAAATAGTATCTTGTAGAAGTTCATTGGCTCTTCTATTCAAAACATCAATAAGGATCTTTTTTATCACACAGAATGATGCTGGGATTATGAAGAACAGAAGTTTATTTAAAATCTAATGATTACAACCTGTCTAATGACTCTAAAAGATACAGTGAGCATTTAGATGACTAGAGTTAAGTAAGGACATTAGTGTTCCAAAGCAGATGATTACACGTCTCAGGAGAGTGGCAGCCAGTGAACACTGTGGGCTGACCTAGAACACTGTAGGTATTCAAGAAATCCTTTAGAATGAGTTCACAGGAAGGAAATGTCACTGAGGGTAGGATGGCTGCGAAGTCTTCATGGCAGATGTAATAGCTGAGCTGACTCAGGCTTAGAAACTGAGGTGGAGAGGATTTTAAAAAGGCTTTCTAAACTTTCGTTTAGAAGATGAATAAATTCTGGAGATCTAATGTACAGCCTGGTGGCTATGGTTAATAACACTGTATGGGATATGTGAACTTGCTAGGAGAGTAGGTCATAAGCATTCTCATTGCATGTGTGTGTGCCCATGCACACACACAGGAATGTAACTGTGTGAGGGGATGAATACGTTGATGGTGGTCAACATTTCACAATGTATACACACATCAAATCATCATACTGTACACGTTAAATACATACAATTTTATTTGTCAATTAGTTTTCAATAAAGCTGGGGGGAGGGAAGGCATTCCAAATTGGAGGATGGGTGGGGAGAGTTACAAGGAGGGGTGCTTACTGTGTGTTCATGAAAAATGAGAAAATCTGGGACTGGAGCAAAGGCACTGCGACTCTTTAATAAAGAAACACTGCAATGTGTACATTATCCATGTACACTTGTATACTTTCTAAGTACTTTATAATTTCCCATTAGTTGCTGAAGGTGAAAAACCTACACAATGGGCCAGAATGATTGTCTTTTGGGAAGCTGAAGCTGTGTGGCTGGTACTTAGCTGGGAGATGGAGTCTGGGGACTCCTCTTCAGAGAAGTAATAGCTAATAATATGCAAGTGTTGGTACTTAAACAGGATTTGAAGACTTAAGCTAAATACATTCCTCTTCTAAGGCAGATTTTTAAGCAATTATAAGTGCAAACAAGCGAGCAGAGCAAAGTTGTGGTAGAAGAGGCAAGAACTTGGGAGTCTTTAACTTTGCTGTGACTAAAATCATACCAGAGTCAACCTCCTACAGTTTTAAGGATCTAGAACCTTGCCTCAGGGCCCCTGTATGAATGAAGAGCTATTGGGGAAATAGCTGTTAAATGGAATCTGAAACCAGAATGAGGAATGGCTTTTCAGTGACCAGCTCAGTATGCCTGTGCTGAGTTGATTTTTACTAACTGAAGTTTTATAATCTCATTAATGATTTGTTAAAAACAGTGACCTGAAAAACACTGCCTTGTTTCCTTTCATGGTTCTGTGTAAATGTAGCTGCCATTTAATGCCTGTTACCTACCAGGCTTTGTGTCTATGCTTTCAGATGTTATCTCTGATCCTTCCAGACATCTCCAAAGGAGTGCTGCGATTCTCTTTTTACAGCAGGAAAACTAGGAAAACCGAGCCTCAGAGAGGTCAAACAACTGCCTTATGGTTACCCAGCCAGGATTCAAAACTATGTATAAGTCCAAGTCTGTACTCTTTCCACTGGCCACACTGATTCTTCTCTGCATAAAAATTAACTTAAGAACGTATTATTACTCCTCTAAAATCCGAAAGTAATACTGCCTAAAGTACTGTAAGGTTTTATTATTATTTTTGATTCCTGTTATTTAATTCTCCTTTACGTACGTCTGAGGCATTTTCACACAGAGAGGCTAAATGCACTTAGAGCCTGCACATTATATTTATGCAATTGCTCTATAGGTGGAGATTAGAGCCATTCACAAAGACCCCCTTGCCCATCTCCGTGGTGACTCTGCTTCCCCCAGCCTGTTGCACTGAACAGAGGCTGCCAGAACCCGTGTGTCCAATGCAGATATCAGTCTTTAATGCAGAAGTTGGCAACGCCTGAAGAATGGAAACGGCTGCAGATGTGGAGGGCTGGGGAGTTCAAAAGCAGCCTTGCTATGTGGAATCCCACATTGGAGCCTCTTTCTTTTGGTTGGGAAACTAATAACCCTCCAGTTTTGAGTTAAAACATTGTGCTTCTTTCAGCAGAAATATAAAAGAGCACTTGCCTTCTCTGTCGAGGCTGAGGCAGCCCTTACCCTTTGTGGCTCATGAACCTGTGCTTCAGCCTTGGCCCCAAGTTCACACCTCCTCCTTGTGACTGGCACTGGTTGAAAGGAAGGATTATGGCCAAGATGTGATCTGGCTGAACAGAGAAGGTTGTGGTGCCAGCATGGAGCCCCTCTCTCATCTCCAGTCCCCGTCACTTCATCAGACATAAGCTATTTCTTTGGTTTCCAATTCTTCCATTATTATTTTTTTTTTAGACTTGGTATTTTTAAACTCAACAGCATCCTCATTACCTATTAAGTACTATTCCTTAAATATGAAAACATCAATAGATTGCCTATTCTCCACCTTGTTCCTTTTTCCCTCTACCACCACTCCCTCATCCCTCAGGAAGAATTCATGATCCAAAATCAATTGAACAAAACTTGATCCTGTTATACTTTCCAGCACACCCACATGTTCTCCTGAAAATTCTTTCTCTTAATTAGGTATTGGCCAGGTATATGTACTGTCTTTGTGGAACCTCATACCCTGTGCCTATACCCTGGTCAATGAGATCAATCTCTCATCCGTGTGTCAATACATTAACCACACCACCCACTCATCCATTTTTCTTTTGAGTTTCAGTCTTTCATTTCTCAATTTCTCACTTATGTTCAACTGCTCATATGACCCAATGAATAATTCCTTTTGTCTCTCTTCTCAATCACCTTTTGTCCCAGGAATAAGATTGGAGGCTGTGACTTGGCCCTTGCACAAGCTTCAGGGCCATGTGGTAGAATTAGATGAGAACTATGGAATGAGAGTCTGGATGCAAGAGTACTTCTGGTTCAGCAACTTGGGATTTTAAACAAGTTTGTTTGCCTTTCTGAGCCTCAGTTTTCTCTTCTGAAAGGGGGCTGGATGAGTGATCTCTAATGTCCATTAATTCATTCAAGGAGTGGCTAGTAAGTGTCTATGTTATGCCTGCCCCATGCTAGGTGATGTGGATACAACAGTGAGAAAAAAGACGTAGTTTCTGCTCTCATGGAGCTTATAGTATAGGGGGGTGTTGGCTGTCAATGAATAAGTCCACAAATAAACATGGATTTGTCAACCATTATAATGCTATGAAGGAAAAGCATAGCATGCCACAGGAACACTTAATAAGAGTTCCTGACATAGGCAGAGGGGGAGACGAACCATGAGAGATGATGGACTCTGAAAAACAAACTGAGGGTTCTAGAGGGGAGGGGGGTAGGGGGATGGGTTAGCCTGGTGATGGGTATTGAGGAGGGCACGTTCTGCATGGAGCACTGGGTGTTATGAACAAACAATGAATCATGGAACACTGCATCAAAAACTAATGATGTAATATATGGTGATTAACATAACAATAAAAAAATAAAAAAAAAAAAAGAGTTCCTGACATAGGAACAGTAGGGGAGAGGGCTATGTCAGGAGAGGGCTATGTCAGGAGAGGAATATGGGGAGCTCTGAGGAGTATGGTGCAAGAGTTAACTAAGCAAGGAAGAAGAGAGAGAAGATTCCAGGCAGAGGAAATGGTAAATGTAAATACCCTAAAGCAGAGGGGAGTAAGGTATATGGGAAGAAATGAATAAAGACCAGCCTTGCTGGTCAAGGCTGACAGAGACCACACTGGGAACAGGGCTTTAAAATGAGGCTGCAGAGGTAGAGAGAGGCCAGATTGGGGAAGCCTTGTAAGCCAAGTTAAGAACCTTGAACCGTATGCTAAGTACAGTCAGAGAGTTTGAAAACAGCGGAGTGGCATGAGACTTGTATTTTAAAAGGTCACCCTATCCGCCTGAGAAGAGAATTGATAGGAGGCACTGGGAACAAAACTAGGGCATCTTTAGGATTCCCAGGCGAGAGAAGAGTATAGCTTAGAAGGGAGTGCTGGCAGAGAACAGAAACAGACCATTATTCCAAGCTCGACTCTGATGCCTTTCCTTGTGATCTCACCCTTCCAGTCACCCTGGGAGTGATCTTGACTCTTCCCGCACTAGGTCTTTATTTCAACCTCACATATGGCACATGTTTATTCTACTTTGTCTTGGTTATTCGTTGTTTTATTTCCCCAACTGGATTGGAAGCCATATAGTACTTATGTCTTACTTATCTTTATTTTTGGGGGGGGAAGCTCTCCAACCACAGATGCCCACAAATTCTACCACAGCACAGCGAATGTGTGCTCAATGGATCTGACCCTTCCAGACTCACGGAGAGGAGACCCTGTTATCTCTCCTTGGACCTATGCCTTGCTTATCTTTTTATCCTTAAAAAAACCTAGCCTTACATACAATGGGTAGAGAATGGGTATTCAGGCGGGGTCTATGCTTTTCTTCATGGGCAACTTTGTGAGCTGGTATGACACCTACTCCAGAGGGAAAGCCAAGGGATTCTTTGGCAGGCCTGAATGGTCTTTAGCCTATATATCAGTGAAATTTTCTCTGCCTTCCCTGAGGAAACAGAGAAAGGGGAGGGGCTGTGGTAGGGGGAGGAGGAGGAAAGAGAAGTTCTCTTTCAAGATCCTATTTCAGAGTCATCTTCCCAGTTTCATGTTCCCCTGTGGTACACTGCCCACAAAATTCTCACACACACAGTTGCATGGTTGTTTCAAGTGTTACACGACACAGGGTGAAAATTCTGGACTGTCAGGATCTTAGGCTGAGGCAGATAAAGCTCCCTCACTTGGTGCTGGTTTATGGTTTAGTTCCTCCCAGGAGGTGCTGCCCCTCATGGTCAGGAGTCCTGTTAGAAATCTGTTCACATTGTTCCTATCCTCTCCTCTAAGGCCGAGGTACCTTTGTCATCTCCTTTGCGGCCTTTGGCAGAGCACAGTCCTTTCTTATTTGGATCCCAGATCTAGCCCTTTGGTGTCTGGTTGAAGCTCTTATTCGAGCTGCCAGTTTCTTCAGCTCTCTGCTGGATTCTCTTTCCGTGATTTCTATTTGTTCTAAGTTTCTTCTCTTTTGTATTCCTTGCGGCTTATATTAGCCATTCCCCTAAATTCTGGGACTTCAGAGCAGCCCATTGTAATTTTTTCCTTTCCTTCATCTGCTTTGTTAAAAAAAGAAAAAGGAGAAGAAACCTTAGCTTTCCTCAGCACCCTTCCTTTTTCCTCAGAGCCCACTTCTGATGCCATCTACTACAATCTTTTTATAGGACTCTGTAACAGATAATAATGTGCTAAAAGCAATCTCTGTAAGGCTCTGGGAAGTCCTTATAGTCTTCAATTAGACTCTTTGTAATTCTTGAGACATCCTGCCCCCCCCCCCCCCAGCACGTTTAAACTTAGAAAGCTGAGACCTTGTCTGAGAGTACCCTTTATTCCATATTTATTTTCTGATGAGAGTGATATTTTTCTCTGACTGATAGTTTTTCAATCTTGAATTAGAAAAGACTAGCATTAGAAGTAACCTTAGAGACCATCTAAATTCTTATCCATACTCTCATTCTATTGTTGAGAAACCCAAAGGCCTGGTGAGTCAAGCAGTTTGCCCCAAGCCATTTCATTATTTAGTACTAATGACTAGAATCTTTGTCTTCAAAGGCCTAATTCTCTGTGCTTTATAATTCTCTTCTTCTCTACAGAAAATCATCTAGCACAACAAAGACAATGTGTGTTCATAGGGCATTGCATCATTTATGCCCTCAATCATTCACCAGGTATTTATTGAACACCTATATTAGCTAGTCACTGTGCTGGTACATAACCATTTCACATAAACAGCCTGATTTAAATGTAAACCACATACAATTAATTTCCGTTAACCACTTATACGTTTTAAGTTCTTTTCCTAAAAACTGAAGAAGTTAAAAACAAGAAAAAAATTGTAGTTCTATTAGATACAGAGTGTCATTTTAGGAAGGATAAGGAAAATCCCATCCGTTTATTGTACTGAATTATAGATTTCTTGTGTTTTATGTAAAAGTTTTTGTACAATAGGAGACAGGTTAAGTTTTAGTGTTTATAAAAAAAAAATGGTGGGAATTAAGGCCATTCTCAGAATAGCTACGAGGTGAAGAAGAGGTTGGGAAAATTGAGATTTAGAAGGAAATTGCCAAAATGTTAATTCTCCCTGAGAACTCGGATCAGATTGTTTAGTTATTTTACAGGTAGCTTAGTATCATAGCTTGGAAGGACTGTCTGGAACTGCTCTTGACTTCACTGGAGGGAATATGGAAAGACGGAGGTCTTTTCTCAGCAGTCTGCTTATTAACTGCTCCCTTAGGATTTAGCTGTGTGTGGTCATTTTAAATAGCAAGCCCTGGAGACAATAACCAAGTTTGACAGTAATTGCAAAGATGGAAGCGACTGTGCCCAAACCACAACCCAGGGTCAAAAGGATCTTCATCCATTTGAAGATAAGAATCCTGATGTGATGTTGAACGAGCACCAGTGCGAAGTCAGAAGAAGGAAGGGTGCTGTCCCTCGCTCTAGCTCTCCATCGCCATGTGACATGGGCAGGCCACCTAACCTCGTGGGAACTCTCCTGACCTCTCAAGTGTGGATGAAAACTCCCATCGTTCCATGACATGGTGTTGTTCTGAGGATCATATAAGATCACTAATATAAAAGTGCTTTGGAAACTCAGAGACCTTTAGAAATACACGGCAGTTTTATTCCAAAACTCCAGAATTTTGGCCAGTTACTGAAGTTATTTACCTTGAAAAAAATTAATGTTTCCTTCTTTTGTATGTGTTGGGAGTCTGCATGCATATTTTACTCTGCTGAGGGACTTCTGTTACCCCTCCTTTGAAGCTGGCAGTGCTGGTGGAAAGGGCAGGAAAAACCGAGACGAAGACTGATGTTTATTAGAGAGCCTCCGTCAGATGGGCACAATGGCGCGGCAGCCACGGACCATCACCCGTCGCCTCCCATTCTCACAGGCATGAGAACACTTCGCAGACAACGGATGTGAGGTTCTGAGTTGTGCCTGCAGTGTTTCCAGGTGGGGGATGGTACCAAAGATTTTTTTTGCCAGTGCTGTGGAGTCTGTTGTATCATAGAAGAAAGGACTAAAAATCCCTTTGTAATGTTGAATTGCAAAGAATGTGCTTTTTCACATTCCATTGGTTCATTCAGTGAAAATTCGTTGACTGGGCACCATGCTGGGTGCTAGAGATACAGGCCAGTGTGGTTGGGAAATTGCCATGGAATAATTACATCATATGGTGATACAGTTCTGGCCCAAGGTGGTTAAGTTGGAATCCATCCTCCATATCGGTGTCCCCTTACTTGGCAATTTTAGAGGGTATGTATCCCAGAGAGTACAAGATGGAGGAGATTCTGCTAGCTTGACCTCTGTAGAACACATTTTCCACCCCCACTCCACCCTGCTTCTGGCCAGCATTCAGCATAGTGAAGATAACGGAAGTGAGAAATACACTCGAGCGTTGTCTGAGGTGTCAGCAAGTAGTTATTTACTTCAATACATTTATATGACAAATATATAATGAATAAGCAAGATCTTTGTCCTCAATCAGCTTAAATTCTAGCTAGAGACACAATGGTCATACAATGTAGAAACTCCTAACCTGGGGCAGAAATTTTATCATAAAGGCCCTGCAATAATATACCAAATACAGCCTGAACAAATGATATCCTTTTACATATATATGCTACTATTCTATAAATGCATGTAGGAGCTGTTGTGATTAATGAAATACAATTCATATAAAAGTTACTAAATTCATTCTCTCTTTATCATTTTGAATTTTACTTCTGCCTGTGTGATTATTTTATTACATGTCTTTCCCCACCAGAATGTAGGCCCCATGATTCTGTTTTTATACTCCATCAAGTCCCTGGGTACTCAAAGAACGTTTGTTAAATGTTGATTAAGTGTATTTTCTCAACCAACAGGTTGCGGAATTACAAATATCATGGGCTGCCCCTTGAAACTTTATAATGTTAAAAAGGTGCCCTCCTTTGGGTTGAGGTTGAGACTCTGAGTGTGGGTCAATAAATGAAAGATAAATTAGATACAGAAAAAAGACCCAGATTAGAAGGGGCAGGGGACAAATACTTAAAACTGATAGGTTAGAGATAATTAGCTATGGGATGTTACCTCTGCCTTCATCTTTCATTGTCTTGTACTACTCCATACTTTTTACATTTCCAAAAATTCTGACAAATTGCCTCATATATGAGCTTTACATTAACATACCAGGTGAGAAGAGGGGCAGAATGGCTGCAGCCTGGTTCTTTTCTCTTAAGGCTTTACAAAGATGCTTATGCTTTGAAGGACAGAGCTGGAAAGGACTGAAGAGATCACGTCCTACCAGAGTCATTTTACACTGAGGACACAGAATTCCCCCAAAGCTAAGTTTCCTGTCCAAGGTCATACAGCTAGATGGTGGCAGAGGCAGGACTAGAATCTAGACTGACTCAGACTCTTTACAATACACTTCGCTGTCTCTTTGTTGGGGTCAGGCTCATCATCACTCAAATGTTTGATTTGGAAGGAGAATGTGATAAAACTTATAAACGAAGGAAGTATGGATTCGAATTTATAGTTTATGTCATCGGCCTTCTGTTTTCACTCAATCTTTCAAAATATATGCTGCACCAAGCTAGCTGCTGAAGAGGCAGCCAAAAATACAACTTTGATTGTAAATTTAATGTTAACATTTATCTAATTCTATGGAAGATCATAATCTTTAAGCTAGCATGTGTTTATTCTAATTCATTATGAATATGCTACTCACCTTAATATGAGTGAGTAAACATGTTCTCTCTTCATCATTTGGGTATTTTTTCCATACAAGAATTCCCTTCTGAAGCCAATATCATTGCTAATTCTGTATTAAGAAAGATAAAGACATAAAACACAATGTTACAATAAATATCTGGCTAGCCACAGAGATACTATTTTAAAGGAAATTGTCTCAAGACACTTTAATGCTTTCTATTGCTACGGTTGCAGAATTACTTGAAGGGACATTGCTAAGGGGACCTCCATTACATCTATTAATGAGATTTATAAGACTCCACTATTGACTCCATCAATAGTGATGCAAATTAATGCAATTCTTACTATTCAACTTGGGGTTATAAATATTTAGGCAAGTTGTCTATTATAATAAATACAGACCTCTGCCTTTCTAAATGTGTGTGCAAAAGAACATGTTGTATATGTGGGCAACATGACAAAAAGCACACTATCAAAAAGCACACAGAGTGAATATGCTTATCTCAGTTAAACATACCACCTCTAGTGACACATGTGCTCTTATTGTTGGAGAAGTGTATACTACCAATGAGAGATTTAAGGACAGGCAATTCAAATATTTTCTAACAACTTTCAATGCCATTGACTCATAGTCTTTGTCATCAGGCCGAGTAGTACTTGGAAGACCACCTGCTGAGTTCAGAGGAACATCAGTCATTTGGTGAAGAGTGAGGAGATTAAAAAATGGTACTGGAGAACATCTCAGGCATGGAGAAACTGGAAAAATGTATCATGGCAGCATGATTAATTAACATTCAGAGACGTCTGGAAGGAGAAAGAAGTCTGTGTAAGTGGAAGTAAATGTGAGTCCATGCTATTAAAGTATGTGATCACAGCACCGAATATCTTAGTGAACTTTGCCATCAAATGCTTTAAGAAATCTGTCATTTCAAAAATTTTTTTTTATGAATGCCCTACTTTATAGCTCTCCTTGAAGGTTCTGCTTGATCAACAAGATTGCTTCATTATTGAGTCTCTGTCATCCTCAAATATGAAAATTCGTTTAGGTGAAGATGAACACAAACCTGATTTTTAATTCCATTGTCACATTCAGGTTTTGAGGTGCTTATTTTAAAGATTTTATTTATTTATTGAGAGAGAGAGCGTGCGAACGCACACAAGCCAGGGGGAGGGGCAGAGGAGGAAGAGAGGAATGTCAAACAGACTCCACTCTGAGCTCGATCCCATGACCCTGAGATCATGACCTGAGCCAAAATCAAGAGTCAGACATTCGACCAACTGAGCCACCCAGGCACCCTTGAGGTGTTTATTTTATTTTATTTTTATTTTATTTTATTTTATTTTTTTATTCATGAGAGACAGAGAGAGAGAGAGAGAGAGAGGCAGAGGGAGAGGCAGGCTCCCAAGGAGCAGGGAGCCCGACGCGGGACTCGATCCCAGGACTCCAGGATCATGACCTGAGCGGAAGGCAGACGCTTAACCATCTGAGCCACCCAGGCGCCCTCGAGGTGTTTATTTTAAATACATGTTCTGTTGCTCTCTGTGGCCTCAAAGAGTTAACACTTTTTTCCAAGTCAGAATAATTAGGAGAATATACTCTATTTTCCAGGTTTATTAAAGAACCAAGTTCATTCATTATCTGCTTTTAAGAATTTTAAAATTATTGAATAGTTTATTTTTCTTTCTCTATGGATTATTTTAAATAATTTAAAAATCCTAGTTTATGTTATTAATAAGATGTGATTCGTACTTATTTAATGCTTTGGTCTGTGTTTTGCCTCCAATAGCCCAAACTCAGATGGAGTTTTGGTTTCAAAGGTAGCCATTGGTCTTGATGCTGTAATGAGCACACTCAAGAAAAGCCATGTTGGACTTGTAAATAAACACCCTTAATTAATCACTTGATCTGTGATCATTTTAATGTGTGTTTGTATGGTTTTTATATGTAACCATTACTTTCTTTTTATTTTATATATTATCATCTCCCTCCTATTTCTTCTGAAAATGTCTTGTTTTATCTAATGTTCCATCAAGGGCATCTTGCTTTAGAGATGCAATCTAGCTAATATTATATGTACATAATATTATATGTACTTCTGCTTCAGAGGGCTTCCAACCCAGGAAAGGAATCTTTCTCTACTCATGACAATATTCCTTGTAATTCTAATCCATAAATATCTGCAAATCAGATATTTATGAATTTAGCCAAACTACCTAAATGTTAGGAAGAGACATAAGAAAATGAGGGAGAGCCAACTAGTTAAATCTTTTCTTACCCTTAGATTTTCCACACCTAATAATCACCACTGTCAGTTTAAATAAATTTGACTGCAAAATGGATTATAAAGAAGTAACTTTTATGTCTTTCTCCAGAGTTCTTTCAAAGTATGTCTTTTTAGTTTTAAAAATATATACATTGTGCAGAAACAGCAGCAGCAGTTCCAAACCAGAAAAAATTATGGAAAAGGAATAATGAGATATAGTGAAACAATCCCAAATCAATACCAGACGCTGAACAATTATGTTCAACTGCTAACAGGTGTGTGGAAGAGCCCATGTACAATGTTACCCTCTGTCAATGTGCCTTCCAAATGTGCCTTCCAAAAGGACTCATGGTTGTTAAATTCCCAGTGTGTGTGTGTGTGTGTGTGTGTGTGTGTGTGTGTATGTGTGTGATTGTCCACCTAAGATAAAGCTTATATTCTTTATAGATCTCTTTTTACATTGAATAGAAATGAAATATCCATATCATATAGGTCATGGAACTGTGGGGTGGAGGATAGAAGGGAGTGTTGGTATTTACAACCTGTGGTCCTTGGTTCTGTAGGTTTACATGGAGGGCTTCTGGGATGATAAATCCTTCAAAATGCACGCAAAAAATCTTTTTTGTTAATTCTTGGATGAGGTTTCAAAGTTTTCATTGACTTTCAAAAGAGTCTGTGACTCCCCTCCTCCAGTTTAGACTGGTGTGGTCAAAAATGTAAGAACTTTTAAGTTAGTCAGCCCTGTGTCAGAATCTGTGCATATTACTTGACCCTTCCGAACATGTTTTTTTCATTTATAAAATGGGGATAGTGCCACTGACCTCTTTCACTTATTTGGCTATTTAAAACAGTGTTCTTCAAATGTGGGTGTGCATGTTAACCACTTGGGGGCTTGTTAAAATGAACAGTGTTTCAGTAGGCCTGGGGTGCCACATGAAATTCTGCTTGTCCAGGAAGCTCCCAGATGATGTTGATGCTGTTGGTCTGCATACCACACTTTCAGTGAAGATTTCAAGCACTGGTTCTTGAATTTGAAAGCACATTTTAATTACCTGGGAAGTTGAGAAAACAAACAATGATATCTGGCCTCTACCCCCAAAGTTTCTTTTTAATTGGCATGGGGTGTGGCTTGAGCATCAGGACTTTTTAAAGCTTCCCAGATGCTTGGAATGTGCAGCGAAGTTTGAGAATCACTGATTGAAAACACAGTGCCTGACTCATGTTACACGCTCTACAATCATTAGTTTCCTTAAGAGGAACCTAAATTATTGGGGTAGGGTAATGAAAAATAAAACACTGACGTATTCTTTTCAGTGGTATAAGAATGGAAAGATTGCTAGCGACGAGGGAAGTTGAGTTCCATTCTGCAATAGATTTGCTCTGAGACTAGGGGTGCGGTTTCTTATTGTTTCTGTGTTTCTTATATTTAAACAATTGGGAGGAAAGGGATAATTATACTCGAACCTCACATATTTGTTAGGAAAATTAATGTTTATAAAATACTTTGAGACTCATGGATGAAAGAGTATTCAAGACATTTAAAATATACAAAGGGCAAGGATGGATACTCCTTAAAATGTTCAGTAATTTGCTCAAAACAAGGGCAGAAAGTGTTGGAATGATAAGGAGGAAGGATAGTGGTGAAGGGAGTCTTGACATTGGCATGTTTTCTTCAGATATTTGGAGAAGGGACCCCAAAAATTTTATATTGGTTCATTTTACTGGCCCTGATAATTTTTAAAGGTTTCTTTCCTAATGAGAGCCTAAATTTTAACTCAAAATCTAGGTTTCTGAAGTCTTCTTATCCAGACACAGGCTGTGGGGAGCCACCTTTGACTAAGCTGTTATTATTACCAATCCTTGCCAGAAAGAACTCCCAGCCTCTCCTAAGAGACCCTTTGGGAGTACTTTCAGCAAATGCTTTGAAATTTGTAAGTGTTGATCTCATTTATGAGTGTCCAAATTCATTGAAAGTGAAGTTCTTTGCCATTACTATAAAACATCAAATATCTGGAAAGGCCATTTATTGGGGCGGGGTCCAACATGGTGTATGTAAAAGGGAGTGTGCTCCTTTCTGCATTGGACTCAAGTTGATGGAGTGCAGAGATCGGATGCCCGGCCAGACATCTTCTATTCCGCTCCAGATCAAGTCCCGACTCTGCTTCACCCTGCTCTTAGAGTTGGAGGCTGACCTACATGGGTTCCATGAGTGGTTCCCTTGTCTTCCGGCCTCAGGTTGGATTGGTCAATGGGGTGTCCCAAAAGAGGAAACACAGGGAGGAAGGAGAGAAAGTGGGAGTTTTTATTCCTCTGGTTCTCTTCCTGATTATCCCCTTGGGCTGCCTGTACTCCTTGACTACAAGTCACAGCTTTTGTCAAATTGGCCCTCTCTATAGGGCACTCTCCTTCTTGGTTCTAGTGTCTTTCTCTTTACCTACTCTTTGAAGATCTAATAATAGCTGTATATTACTGGACCCGGAAAACTGCACTATTCCTTCTAGCTTCCCTTTATTCTGCCCATGGTTTTGTAACTAGCCCTCTATTAAACCTTCCTTAGATCATTCTTATTTGGCACAAATAGAAATACTGTGAGACCAGGGACCTCATCTCTCTCATTTGCTGTTGTATATTCATTTGTGTTTCCTGAAGGAAAAAATAAATAAAATGTTTGAGCCTCTTCTTCATTGCCTGCCTTTGTACACTTGACTTAAGGGTATTGATTACTTATCAAGGGAGCAGCTCTGTGAGCAATGGTAGTCTACCTGTGGTTAAATTTATCTAAGAATTAAGACCCATATATAGGACTTCTCCATGTTCCTTTTGCTTAAATTTATTTTTAAATTCTAAAAGTTATGTGGAGTTTTGAAAATATGCTGTAGGAATTACACTAAAACAAATATAAACAAATATGTGTTTTTAACATTCCTCTCACACACTTAATGCAGTGGGTTACCCTCAGACACAAAGCAGAACCTGCAGCAGAAATCTGCTAAGCAGCATCATTCAGTCGGCAGTGAGGCCACATCTCTTAAACCCCATTCTTCTTAGTTACCCCTTCAGCTTCTCCACCTCTTACTTTTTTTCTCCTTTAGCAATAAAAGTTTTATTCACATTCTGAGATGATGATTGGTATGCTTCGTTTACCCATCTTGAGATAAAAACAAGTCACATTTTCTTTGGTGTTCCAATTGAGTCTCCATTTGTTCAAGTTAACCAGAAATTCTCAAATCCAGTAACTTTCTTCCCAAATTTTTCTAAGGAGCAGCGTAAGCAAGTTTGTAAGTCAGGGCTCCTCCAAAGGAGCTTTGGTGCACTCAAGGGGTCAGGTCTCTGTGGCTGCTGGATTTTGGACAGCCCCCTCTCTGTTGCTGTTTGCCTCTTCTAGCACTTCTTTGCTGTTGTCACCACAAAAATTTCTGTTGTCCATTGCTGGAACCTCGTCTTGGGTGATGCTGACATTTGAAGATAAACCCAGTTCATAACACTATATTGTGTGTGCCCAAATTCATATGCTGAAGGCCTAAACCTCAGTACCTCAGAATGTAATTATATTTGGAGAAAGGACAATTGAAGTGGTAAATAAGGTAAAATGAGGTTGTATGGGTGGACCCTAAACCAATGACTGGTGTCCTTATATAAGAAGAGGAGATTGGGACACAGACGTACACAAAGACCATGTGAAGACAAAGAGAGAAGATAGCCATCTATAAGTCAAGGAGAGAGGCCCCAGAAGAACCCCAACCCTGCTAACACCTTCATCTTGGATTTCTAGCCACACCAGAACTGTGAGGAAATAAATTTATGTTGTTTAAGCTACCCAGTGTTTGGCACTTGGTTATGGCAGCCCTAGAAAACTAATGCACCCAGTATCTTTAGGCCTCTATGATCATGAATGCCAATCTTGGCCAACTCACTAAGACTCAGATGGCACCTTCAGGAAAAAAGATGTGTACCATGTTACCCTTAGGCAGAAAACACTAGAACCCAACCACTATGGGCCAGCCACTTTAGTTCAAGTAGGTGAATTTTATAAGGCACTCATAAGAGCTTCTAGTGTTAGACACCTGCTGTGCCTACTCTTGACATGGCCTTTGTTCTTGGGGTGAGAACACAGATCCATTAATGTTCAAGATACTAATGGGGGTAGAACTTAGATATTACCCCCTTGAAGGTGGAACCTTGATTCACAAAGCAGTTTTTTGCTGCTGCCATCCCTAATATTGTGAAGCCTCTATTTCTTGGAATCTGAATCCCAAACAGGAGTAAGTCCTTCCTCCCCCAGCCCTGAGGCCTGCCGTATTTTCTGCCCTAGGGTTTACCATTACACATGGTGACAGACAGGGTGAATATATCCATGTTCTTCAGGGGAAACTCCTACTTACCAAGGTATCACTGTTTGATACTAGTGTAGTTCCTAAGGTGTAGAACTTTTTATAGACTTTTAACTTCCACATTTAAAGGTCTTTAAGGTCCACAGTGAAAAAGCATGAAATCTTCCATTTTGTCCTTGGAAAGAAAATCCAATAATTCCTACTTTTAAAACTGATGCTTTTAATGGATTCCAGATTGATTTAATTAAGAAAAATTCTTAGTTATTCTATCTTTGCATTCTACTTCTCCACCACATTCTCTCTTCTCATCCTATGAAATTTCTATCAGACGATGTTTAGATTCTCAATTTATGCTCCACAGAAATTAACTGCTCTTTTTCTTGCTTTGCTACATTCTGGATGAATTCCTCAATAATGTCTTGTAATTTATTATTTTTTTTGAAACTTTCTAGTCTAGAGCATAACAAGTCCACTGAATTTCTTACTCTAATAACTATAATTTTCATTTCTAGGAAATTCTGCTTTTTATATCCATTTGTGCATTTTCATAATTTTTTTTTATTAAGGAGAGTGTTCCTTATCTCTTTAAGGTTTCTAAGATATTCCTAATTTAAAATTATTTTCAGATTGCTCTATTATTTTAATTTGGGATTGAGTAAATCCATCTTCCAATTGGTGATTTGGTTGGTTTCATTTTTTGTATTATTTTTTGTTATGTGTTTTGCAAATTTAGTGTGCAGGCTCATCTTGAATGGGATTCTCATCCCCCACCCCCACCCTCTTTTCTCTGGACATCCCTATCCTGCCTAGTGATTTTGTGGTTGTATCCAACCAGCTTCCTAGGAACGGTTTCCTCAAGCTAAGAACCCAGGTCCATACAATGTTAGGGCTAGTACACATTCAGTAGCTGACTAATGGACAGCTTGACTTGGAGCCTGACTGTGAGGCTGCTTTTGTGTCATTCTGCTTCTGTAGACATTGTATTAGTTTGCTAGGGCTGCCGTAAAAGGGAACTGCAAATTGTGTTGTTTAAACAACAGAAATATATTTCTTCACAGTTCTGGAGGCTAGAATTCCAAAATCAAGTTGTCAGCAGGGTTGATTTCTTCAGAAGGCCTCTCCTCTTGGCTTGTAGATGGCCAAATATTTTTACATGGTCTTCCCTCTGTGACTGTGTATCTGTCCTAATCGCCTCTTCTTATAAACACGATAGTCATGTTGGATTACGATCTCATTTAAACTTAATTACCTTTTTAAAGACCCTATCTCCAAACATAGTATAAGGTACAGGGGATTAAGCCTTCAACATATGAATTTTGGGAGAATGCTCAGCCCAGAGCAGGCACGATATTTTATATCAGCTTTAACCTCAGAAAATATTAAATTTCAGCTCTTTTCAACTTCCTTTCATGGGCACGGAAACCTATATTGGCCCTGTTTTCAAGCAAAGAGACAGGCCTCAACCCTCACATCCAAATGGATTTAGTTCCATTGTTCTGTGGGTACCACAGTCCTGGTTGTCGCTGCCTGTTTCTAGACAGAATCTACCATGACTGCCATTTCTACCCCATCGACTTCTTTGTGCCTCTAGTCCAGAAAAATGATTGCCTTATTTTGAGCTTAGCTATAATTTTTTTTATCTTTCTCTTATTACATTTTATATATCATTTTTGTAATTTTGGATTGTGGCAGAGAGATGTCAATGTATGACTTAATAGTACTATTACAATGAAGTTCCCAAAATTATTTTTTAAAGAGAAAAATAAAAATGTTTTGATACCAAACATTCACTGCAAATGCAAATGTAACCATTGGATCTGGTTTGTGGTTAGAAGCATATTTAGGTATCTTACCAAACCAACATGATTACCAATAAACATAGAAGATTAACTTGAATCCAATAGTGTTCTTCCAAATACATATACAATTATCGAAATACAGAGTAGTGCAATTTAAAAATTTCAAGCATAGGCCAATTTTAAAACATTGCATAATGTAGTCAGTTATTGTACAATTTGAACAACTGGGGCACAAATCATTTTGGAAAGTTTGAATTATTTATGCTAATGGGGGGAACACTGACAAGGGTAATGCGAGAATGGTAAATTGCAAATAATTTATATTTTGTTTTGCTCTGTATTTCTGTACTCTATTTAATCCAGGTGTTTGATGTGTTGGGAGTTTATACCATTTTTCATTCACATGATGAAAACACATTCTGAATATCTGATTTGAAAAATTCCCCAGCTTCCCATCCTGTTTTATCACTTGCCAAAGTCTTTCCTGTTAGTGATTCCATGCTCAAGAGAGATGCTAGATTTGTTCTGACTGATTCACAACATCTGGAGCTCACCTTATCTCTTTCTAAGCTCATCCATGGTCTGACTCACATCTTCCTTAAGGAGCATATTGGAAGGTAATGATGTGTTTTGCCTTCCATGTTGTATGCAATGTCTGACCCTAAAAGAAAGAGAGAGAAATGTTCTAAAATCCTGCAGAGGTTATATGTATACTAAGTCAGGAGAACATAAAGCTTATTATATCCTCTGTGAATAATCCACAAAGGGGCTAGTTCATCTATGGATATGACTGCTAAATTGCTGAGAGTTTATTGTGGTGTTTTTGACAAAGACTTCAAACTGTTGTCAACCTGCTCCAGTTCATCTGAACAATGAAAGGAAAAAGATAAGTGAATAAAACCATACTTGGAATTACTGTGATGCCTGCAAACATTACATAACATCTTGACATGATTTACCACCTTATATTCAAAAACCACTGACAAGCATCTTCTTGCACATGGAAGAATGGATCTACTTGACTCTCTCAAACAGTGCACAGTCTTTGACCTAGATCTACAAAAATTTACCAATATACTGTACACTCTTACAAATATATACTAAGCTCTTACTACTTGTGAGAACTATTCTAGGCACTGAGATACAGCAGTGAATAAAATCAGATTCCAGTCTGGGAGGTGCTCAGAGCTTGATATTTATGTTTTCCAAATGAAGTATGACCAAACATTTGGAACCATTAATAAAAGAGCAACCTATACAATGCTTTTCCATAAAAATGCTTCTTAAGTGCTTTAAGATCTGAATTTTTGAATTCCAGCTGAACTACTTTCATGCATATATAGATGAGTTGTGGTCAATTTTTCTGACAGAACTTTATGATGCTGATATTATTTTTCTGTCACACACAGGTCCAGTCAATGATAAATATAATGTTTTTTTATATTTAGGTTATGTAAACTGGAGAATCAAAGAAATTACCCAGACAAGTTAGAAGAAAAAGATGTTAAGGAAAATCAGATTTTCTTACTCAGACTCAAGGGTCCATTACTCAGATTCATAGGATAATTACATAAATTTACATTTTGCTTTATGCAAATGGACAAAGCCACTGAGAAAAGGTTGAAAAGGCAGAGGATAATGTTTTACTTTTTCTAATATAAATAACTACTTTTTTCATAACCTCAGTTTTATTACTCAACACTATGCCAATAGTTTACTGTAGTAAATTTGTGCTATAAAAACAGTCGATGTGGACATTGGTTTCTTAAGTTAAAAATGCACAAACAAGTTTAAGAATAGGCTGACCAAAGTTTGCATGGAAATTTTATGTGGTTCTGAAATTGTGTATGTGGATTTAAAATTTGATTTGCAATTAGTAATCTTTTAGGATATTATGTATGCAAAAAATTCCTGAAAAATATCGTATAGTTCTTTTTAAATTTTTTATTGTTATGTTAATCACCATACATTACACATCATTAGTTTTGGATGTAGTGTTCCATGATTCATTGTTTGTGCATAACACCCAGTGCTCCACGTACAATGTGCCCTCTTTAATACCCATCACCAGGCTAACCCATCCCCCCACCCTCCTCCCCTCTAGAACCCTCAGTTTGTTTTTCAGAGTCCATCGTCTCTCATGGTTGGTCTCCCCCTCCGATTTCCCCCCTTCCTTCTTCCCCTCCTGCTATCTTCTTTTTTTTTTTTCTTAACATATATTGCATTATTTGTTTCAGAGGTACAGGTCTGTGATTCAACAGTCTTACACAATTCACAACACTCGCTATAGCACATACCCTCCCCAATGTCTATCACCCAGCCACCCCATACCTCCCACCCCCCCACCACTCCAGCAACCCTCAGTTTGTTTCCTGAGATTAAGAATTCCTCATATCAGTGAGGTCATATGATACATGTCTTTCTCTGGTTGACTTATTTCACTCAGCATAACACCCTCCAGTTCCAACCACGTCGTTGCAAATGGCAAGATCTCATTCCTTTTGATGGCTGCATAATATTCCATTGTGTATATATACTACATCTTCTTTATCCATTCGTCTGTCGATGGACATCTTGGCTCTTTCCACAGTTTGGCTATTGTGGACATTGCTGCAATAAACATTGGGGTGCACATACCCTTTCGGATCCCTACATTTGTATCTTTGGGGTAAATACCCAGTAGTGCAATTGCTGGATCATATGGTAGCTCTATTTTCAATTGTTTGAGGAACCTCCATACTGTTTTCCAGAGTGGTTGCACCAACTTGCATTCCCACCAACAGTGTAGGAGGGTTCCCCTTTCTCCACATCCCTGCCAACATCTGTCGTTTCCTGACTTTGTATAGTTTTATATACCATAAAGTTTCTCCAGTTATTTGGAATTAAACCTTAACTCAGTGTTTCACAAACTGTGATTTCCGACTATTCTGCTTCAGAATCACTTGGCCAGATGACTGGGTTCCACATCAGACCTTCTGAATCAGAATCTTCACAGCTGTACTGAATTCTGGAATCTGTATTTGCAATAAGCTATCCAGATGATTCTAACATATACTAAAGTTTAGAACCCTTGTCTTAACCTCATCATTTCATAAGACACTTAATTTTTTAAATTGTCTTCTGGCTTATATATCATTTACATTGTTTTATTAATTAAAAACTGTTAACTTCCATTTAGGCAATTGAAAAGCATCAAAAACTATGCATTATTGAAGGTTTTTTACATATTAAAGAATAGTTCACATGTGAAAAAAGGCTGCTTAACTTCATCCATGTTTTACCAAGGTTAACTAATTCTAATAACTTAATTTGTAAAAAATGGTTTTCTTTCTTTTTTAAACATTTTTTAAAAAAATATTTACTTATTTATTTATTTATTTGAGCAAGAGAGTGAGAGCATGAGCGGGGGTAGGGACAGAAGAAGAAGCAGACTCCCTGGTGAGCTGGGAGCCCGATGCAGGGCTTGATCCCAGCATACTTAGATCATGTCCTGAGCTGAAAGCAGATGTTTAACCGACTGAGCCACCCAGGAACCCCATAAAATGGTTTCTAAACTAATATTAGAATTAACCTCTTAAAGCATGAGACTACTTTCCTTTGACTTGTGTAACAAAAGGGAAAGCACTATATTTTTTAATATATACATTTGATTAGAGTATTTAAGCTTATAACTCATCTGTTTTTTAGTCAATTACATTCCTTTCTAACCCGAATAAATCTTGGAGCCTCATTTGGCACAATTTCCATACAGAATATATTCAAAATAAAGTCAACAAATACAATTAAAAATAAATTCCAATGTCTACCTACTTCATAGTACATCAAAGAGAATTCCTTAATTATGTTTCTAAAAAGTCTTTCCTGAATTCTCCAGTTCTGTTGCTACCCTGAAGTTGTTACTGAACATCCTACTCACATATTTGAAACTCATTTTCCATCACCATGAAACATGATTATCTTTTCTTCTCTTTCTTCCTGATTCTTTCTATTATTTAGATAGATATAGTCTCTGTGAATATCCTCCTTTTTTTCCTTACTTGTATCTCATGATTATTGTAAGTCAGAAGATCTGAGAGCCTAATTGATAGATGATCTCTATTACTTACTTCTAATGTGAATAATTAGGAACTGACTGAAAATATGATTATACACCTGAAAGGTTTGATGGTGGTTTGAGATTTAAAAATTCCATTTCCATCAGTATGTTCTTAACATTACTGTTGCCAAATGAAACTAGCTGTGTGAGTTCTCTGAAATAAAAAAATATTTTCATTTTGTAATTTTGGCACCTAATAGGTGATATAAAATTTTGTGGTCTATAATTTCAAAATCTACTATGATATATGATGTTTAATTAAATGCAGAATGCTACACAGTACATATTCATTGTTGATTCCAGACCAGAGCAAAAATATTTTCATATTAATGTTGGTACTTTCACAGTTAAATGTGATCTAAGCACCATGGAACCATACATGGACCTCAGGTTTTTTGCCACAGGGAAATTTTTATTACATGCTTTGCCTTTGATATACTTTAATAACAATAATAATACATTGCATTATGTAGCACCTTTTATCCAATGATCCCAAAGCAGAATATAAACATTAATTCTTAAAACTCTCTAGAAGATCAGTATTTTTAAACTCATTAAAATTTTTAATAAAAATATAAATGCATGCTATAGTTGAGGCTAACATATTAAATGACTTAGTTTGCTAGAGAATAGAAGCAGTACAGTTTTAGCTCCTGGATTTTGAAATTCGGTGTTTATTAAAAATAAAAGTTTTTTTTTCTTATTGCACAATAATATATATTCATTGCCGAAAAATCTGGAAAGTACTTAAAGATATGAGGAAGAAAATAAAAATTATCCACAATCTTACAACATAGGGGTAAGCACTTTTAATATTGTGTATATTTTCTACAAATCCTCTTTACATGGACATATACAAATATACTTTTTACAGCATATTATTATTAAGTGCATGAGTGTATTTTTTTCACCTAATATTTAAAGCATTTTCTAATGTTTTACAGTATTTTTGAATTTATGATTTTTCAATGACTACATAATAAACATTAGGTGAATACATAATAATTTACTTAACCATTCACATACTTTTGGATTTTAGGTTATTCCAGGATTCCAAAATTATGAGTAATCTGGTAAGGGCCATTCCTATGCAAAGCATCTTTATCTTCCCCTCTATTTAATAATTTCCTTAGGGTACATTTTAGAAGGGGAATTACTGTGTCAAATGGCATTAAAGTAACTTAGGATATTTGTATGTGTTAAGAATTTAGTTTCCAAAAATATTTTTCTGTTTTACGTAACTATTTGTCAAGTCTTTTACTCACAAAGTTAAAACTGGGCTTAAAACTCATGATATAATCTGAAGCTAAAGAAAAATAAAATAATATCACAATGATTAAGAGAGTTGGCTTCAGAGTCAGTCATTCTGAGATTTGAATTCAACCTGTCTGGCTTCAGGCAAAATAATTAATTTCTGAGTCTCAATTCCACATCTGTAAATTGGAGATTATAATGCTTATTTTATAGAGTTGCTGTAAGCTTTAAATGAAATGAGATATATGAAGCAATTAGAATAATTCTGGAAATTTCTTGCTGGTTAAATGTCTCATCCACTCCCATCGCTTTAAAATTTACTTACATGCTGACAAATCACGAGTATGGAATATAACCCCAGCTCAGACCTGTTTTCTGAGTTCCTGACTTGCATATCCAGTTCCCTATTTGACATCTTCAGTTGACTGTCTCACAGGCACCCCAGTCATAAAACTTCCAAAACTCTGATTCTTGGTATATTTTTTACAAGTCTTGTTTACCTGCACATATGCAAATATATTTTGTTTTACAAGAGTACATCATTACGAACTGTATTTTTCAGGGTTCTCCAGAGAAGCAGAGAAATCTTTGTCTGTGTCTATCTATAGAGTAAGAGAGAGAGAGAGATTTTTTTAAAAATCGGTCCATGTGATTGTAGGGTTGGCTAACCCAATATCTACAAGGCAGTTTAGCAGCCTGGAGACTCAGGGAAGATCAATGTTGCAAGTTGAGTCTGAGGCATAATTTCCTCTTCCTCAGAGCTCTCAGTCTTTTTCTCTTAAGGTCTTTGGCTGATTAGATGAGGTCCATTAACATTACAGAGGATAATCTCTTTTGTTCAAAGTCTACTGATGTAAATGTTAATCTTATCTAAAAAATGCCTACATGGAGATGGTTGAATAGGAGGACCCTAAGCTACAACTACGTAACACCCACATCAGTGTAAATAACCAAGACAACCTGAAGACTGGCAGAAAAGACTCTCCACAGGCAAATGTAGAGAAGAGGCCACAAGGAAGAGGGTAGGAAAGGTGGAGTCCTGACCCACCAGGCTGTCCACTGGAGGGTGAAACACCGGGGCCCTGGAGAGGGGAAAGGCATGGACCCTCATGCCAAGCACCCCTAGCACAGGGAGCCCACATGGGGGAAGATAAGTCCCTGTGGCATTTGGCTTTGAAAACCAGAAGGGCATAATTTTGCAAGTTCTTATAATCAGTGGGGCTTAACAACTGGAACTTTAAAAATCAGCAGGCTTAGCTCTGGGAGGGCCAGGAGGGTGAAAGGAAACCGAGTCTCTGCCCTTACAGAGACAACACAACAAACAGTCCTGAAGAGATAGAGCATAGAAGCAGCAGCTTGAAAATTGCCTGGGGTATATGGGAGGGAGATTTGTTTACTAATCTCAGTGTTAGAGATCTTTGGGAGACTTCTCCAAGAACAAAAGAGCTGACTGGTGTCATTTCCCCTCCCTGCCCCCCACTTTAGAAGCATAGACACCTGAGGGAACCAGTGCAGTGCCAACACTATCTGACTCACTAACAGTGAGCCCTGCTCGTGTATTCTCCTACAGACATGCCCCCTCCTATATACCCTGGACCAGAGTCCAACCAAATGGTGCTGCAGCCTAGCAATGTGCAAGCAGTCTGACAGGAGCCAGCACCACTCCAAAGTGACTACTGCCCCAGGGAAAGGGGGAGATAACTGCACATAATCTGACTGCAGCCCCAGCAGTGGACTGGGGGCAGACATCTGGTTTAACTGCAGGCCCTACCTACCAATAAAAGCCTCTTAGGGGACAACATAGGGAAAGCACCCTCCAGTATGGTGCTATTGCATCTCTGGCAAATGCCTGGTCTGATTCAACTCAAACTCAAGGCAGCCCCAGACTGGCATACTAACAACATAGGGACCAAACCCTGCCCCTAATAGTCAAAGAGAGCCATGCAGACAACTGGACTGAAGGCAAAAGCAGCTCAGCCACAACAGCAAGGCATATGCAACACACATAGGAGATACACCTGAAACACCAGATTCTGGTGAACAGGGGGCATTGCATTGCAGGGCACTACAGCATCTCTTCTTCATAAGGTCACTACTTTCCAAAGCAGGAGATATAACTGACTTTCCTAACACATAGAAACACAGAGAGTTAGACAAAATGAGGAGACAGAAGAATATGTCCCAAATGAAAGAACAGGACAAATCACAGCAAGGGAGCTAAATAAAATGGAGATAAGTAATATGCCTGATAGAAAATTCAAAGTAGTCATAAAGATACTCATTGGACTTGAGAAAAGAGTGGAGGACCTCAGTGAGACTTTTACCAAAGAGACAGAAAACATAAAAAAGAATCAATCAGACATGAAAAACTCAATATATGAAATTAAAAATAAACTAAATGGAATAAATAGTAGACTAGAGGAAGCAGAAGAATGGATCAATGACCTGGAGGACAGAGTAATGGAAAGCAATCAAGTTGAACATGAGAAAAATAAGATGAAAATTGACTTAGGGAACTCATTAACACCATCAAGCATAATGACTTTTGAATTATAGAGATGCCAGAAGGAAAAAAGAGAAAAGGAGGCAGAAAATTTATTTGAAGAAGTAATAGCTGAAAACTTCCTGAATCTGGGGAGGAAACATATACCCAGATCCAGGATGCACAGAGAGCCCTCAACAAAATCGACCCAAGGAGGTACATACCAAGACACATAGTAATTAAGATGGCAAAAAGTAGTGATAAAGAGAGAATTTTAAAAGCAGCAAGAGCAAAGAAAACCGTTACATACAAAAGAAACACCAGCTAACAGATGATTTTTCAGCAGATACTTTGCAGGCCAGAGGCAGTGGCACGATACATTCAAAGTGCTGAAGGAAAAAACTTGCAACCAAGAATACTCTATCCAGCAAGACTATCATTCAGAATAGAAGGAGAGATAAAGAGTTTCCCAGACAAACAGAAGTTAAAGGAATTCATGACCACTAAATGATCTCTATGAGAAATGTTAAAAGGGACTCTTGGAATGGAAAGGAAAGACCATAAGCAGGAGTGAGAAAAGTAGGAGGCACAAAAGAGGTAAAAATTAAGTATATCTATAAAAATCAGTCAAGAGATTCACAAATTAAAAGGATGTGAAGTATGACACCATATATCTAAAACATGGAGGAGGAGAGGAATAAAGAATGTGTTCAAACTTAAGTAACCATCAACTTAATATGGACCTCTTATGCATATCTTATGCATAACTATCACAACCTACCACGAATTAAGAACCAGTAATAGATATGGAAAAAATAAAGAGAAAGGAATACAAGTATATCACTAAAGAAACCCAGTAAACCATGAGAGAAGAGAGCAAGAGAAGGAATAGAGAAGAACTACAAAAACAACTATAAAACAAGTAACAAAGTGGCAATAAGCACATATCTATCAACACTTACTTTGAATGTAAATGGACTAAGTGCTCCAATCAAAAGACATAGGATGGCAGAATGGATGAAAAAGCAAGACCCATCTATATGCTTCCTACAAGAGATTCATTTCAGACCAAAGGACACATGCAAATTGAAAGTGAAGGGGTGGAAAAGCATTTATCATGTGAATGGAAGTGAAAAGAAAGCCAGGCTAGCAATACTTATATTGGACAAAATAGACTTTAAAATAAAGACTATAATAAGAGGCAAAGAAAGACGCTATTAACCATAAAGGATTGAAGATACAACAATTGTAAATATTTATGCATCCAAAATGGGAGCACTGAAATATATAAAACAACTTATAACAAACTTAAAGGAGGTAATCAATAGTAATACAATAAAGTAGAGAACTTTAACACCCCACTTACATCAATGGATAGATCATCCAAAGAGAAAATGAACAAACAAACAATGGCTTTGAATGATACATTGGACCAAATGGATCTAACAGAAATATTCAGAATATCCCATCCTGAATTAGCAGAGTACACATTCTTTTCAAGTGCATATGAAACATTCTCCAGAACAGATCACACTTTAGGCCACAAAACAAATCTCAACAAATTAAAAATCACCAAAGTCATACCATGCATCTTTTCCAACCGCAACTCTGGCAAACTAGAAATTAACCACAAGAAAAAAATCTGGAAAGAACGCAAATACATGGAGGCTAAATAACATGCTACTAAACAATGAATGGGTCAACCAAGAAATCAAAGAGGAAATCCAAACATACATGGAGACAAATGAAAATGAAAACACAATGGTCCAAAATCTTTGGGATATAGCAAAAGCTATTCTAAGAGGGAAGGTTAGAGCAATATAGGCCTACTTCAAGAAGCAAGAAAAATCTCAAATAAACAACCTGAACTTACACCTAAAAGAGCTAGAAAAAGAGGAACAAACAGAACCCAAACTAGTGGAAGGAAGGAAATAATAAAGATTAAAGCAGAAAGAAATGAATTAGAAACTAAAAAAAATAGAACAGATCAATGAAACCAGAAGCCAGTTCTTTGAAAAGATCAACAAAATTTATCAATAAACCTTTAGCCAGACTCATAAAGAAAAGAGGGAGAGAAGGAGAGAGAGAGCGAGCGAGAGAGAGAGGACTCAAATAAACAAATCAGAAACAAAACAGGAGAAATAACAATTGACACCACAGAAATACAAAGGATTACAAGAGAATGTTATGAAAAATTATATGCCAAGAAATTGGACAATGTAGAAGAAATGGATAAACTGAGAAACCTATAATCTCCCAAAATTGTATCAGGAAGAAATAGAAATCTGAACAGACCAATTACCAGCAATGAAATTAAATCAGTAATCAGAGAAATCCCAATAAACAAAAGTCTAGGACCAGATGGCTTCACAAGTGAATTCTACAAAACATCTAAAGAAGAGTTAATACCCATTCTTCCCAAATTATTCTAAGAAATAGGAGAGGAAGGAAAGTTTCCAAATTCATTCTATGAGGCTAGCATTATCCTGATATGAAAACCAGATTTAGACACCAAAAAAAAAAAAAAAGAGAGAGTGAGAGAGCGAAATACAGCCAATTACCTCTGATGAAAATAGCTATAAAAATCCTCAACAAAATATTAGCCAAAAAAAAAAACCCAACAATACATTAAAATCATTCACCACAGTCAAGTGGGATTTATTCCTGGGATGCAAGGGTGGTTCAATATTCACAAATCAATCAACATGATACATCACATCAACAAGAGAAAGGATAAAAATCATATGATCATTTCAATAGATGTAGAAAAATCACTTCACAAAATACAACATCCATTCATGATAAAAACCCTCAACAAAGAAGGACCATACCTCAATATAATAGAGGCCATATATGAAAACCCACAGCTAACAGCACACTCAATGTTGAAAAACTCAAGAGTTTTCCCCCTAAGATCAGGAACAAGAAAAGGATATCCATTTTCACCACTTTTATTCAACATAGCATTGAAATTCCTAGCCACAGCACTCAGACAAGAAAAAGAAATAACAGGCATCCAAATTTGTAAGGAAGAATTGAAAGTTTCACTATTTCAGATGATGATACTATATATAAAAAACCCTAAAGACTCCACCAAAAACTACTAAAACTGATAAATGAATGCAGTAAGGTTACAGTATACAAAATAATATGCAGAAATGTGTTACATTTCTATACACTAATAATGAAGTAGCAAAAAGATAAATTAAAAAAAATAATCCTATTATAATTGCATCTGAAATAATAAAATACTTAGGGATAAACTTAACCAAGGCCTGTACTCTGAAAACTATACTGTTTTCTGTACTCTGAAAACTATAAAGCACTGTACTCTGAAAACTATAAAGCACTGATGAAAGAAACTGAAGATGATGCAAACAAATGAAAAGATAACCCATGCTCTTGGATTGGAAGAAAAAATATTGTTAAAATGTCCATACTATACAAAGTAATCTACAGATTTAATGTAATCCCTATCAAAACACCAACAGTATTTTTCACAGAACTAGAACAATCTTAAAATTTATATGGAACCACAAAAGACCTGAATAGCCAAAGCAATTCTGAAAATGAAAAACAAAACTGGAGTTATCACAATTCTAGACTTCCAGGTTACTTCAAATCTGTAATAATTAAAATAGTATGACACCAGCATAAAAATAGACACATAGATCAATGGAACAGAATAGAGAGCCCAGAAATGAACCCAAGATTATATGGTCAATTAATCTTTGACCAAAGGAAGAATATGCAATGGGGGAAAAAAAACCAATCTTTTTAACAAATGGTGTTGGGAAAACTGGTCAGCCACATGCAAAAGCAAGAAACTAGACCACTTTCTTACACCACACACAAAAATAAACACAAAATGGACTAAGGACCTAAGTGTGAAATCTGAAACTTTAAAATTCCTAGAAAAGAGCACAGGCAGTAATTTCTCTGATATTAGCAGTACCAACATTTTTCTAGATGTCTTCTGAGGCAAGGATAAATAAAAGCAAAAATAAAGTATTGGGATTACATCAAAATAAAAAGCTTCTTCTCAATAAAGGAAACAATCAACAAAACTAAAAGGCAATCTACTGAATGGGAGAAGATATTTGCAAATGGCATATCCAATAAAGGTTTAGTATCCAAAATATATAAAGAACTGATACAACTCAACCCCCCCAAACCAAATAAGCCAATTAAAAAATGGGCAGACGATATGAACAGATTATTTCTCCCAAGAAGACATACAGAGAGATGGTCAATGGACGCATGAAAAAAAATGCTCAACACCACTCATCATCAGGAAAATGCAAATCAAAACTATAATGCAATATCACCTCACACCTATCAGAATGCCAAAATAAAAAAATCAAGAAGCAACTACTGTTGAGCATGTGGAAAAAAGGTACCCTTGTGTACTGTTGGTGGGAATGCAAACTGGTGCAGCCACAGTATGGAAGTTTCTCAAAAAATAAAATAGAACTACCATATGATCCAGTAATTCTACTATTGGGTATTTACCCAAACAATACAAAAACACTAATTTGAAAAATACATGCTCCTCCATGTTTATTTATATAAACTCTTTTTAAAAAAACATTTTATTTATTTATTTATTTATTTGAGAGAGAGGGAGAGAGAGAGAGAGCACAGAGGGAGAGTGAGTGGGAAAATAAGACTCCTCACTGAGCAGAGAGCTGGATTCAGGGCTCGATCCCAGGACCCTGAGATCATGACCCCAGCCAAAGGCAGGTGCTTAAACAACTGAGTCACCCAGGTGCCCTTCTTCTATGTTTATTGCAGCATTATTTAAAATAGCCAAATTATGGAAGCAGCCCAAGTGTCCATAGCTGAATGAATAAAGAAGAATGGTGTGTGTGTGTGTGTGTGTGTGTGTGTGTGTGTGTACATACATATATATATATATATATATATATATATATATATATATATATATCATGGAACATTACTCAGCCATAAAAAAGAATGAAATCTTGACTTTTGCAGCAACATGGATAGATCTAGAGTATAATGCTAAGTGAAATAAGTCAGTCAGAGAAAGACAAATACCCTATGACTTCACTCATATGTGGAATTTAAGAAACAAAACAAATGAGCAAAGGAAGAAAGAGAGAGAGAGAGACAAACCAAGAACCAGACTATCAACTATAGAGAACAAACTGATGGTTACCAGAGGGGAGGTGGGTGGGGGATGGGTAAAACAGGTAGAGGGGATTAAGAATACACTTATTGTGGGGCACCCAGGTGGCACAGTTAGTTGTATCCAACTCTTGATTTCAGTTCAGGTCATGATCTCAGCGTCATGAGATCGAGCCCCATGTCAGGGAGAGATTCTCTCTCCTCTCCCTCTACCCCTCCTGCTTTTTCTTTCCCCTCTCTCTAAAATAAATAAATAAATCTTTTTTTTTTAAAGAGAACACTTTTTGTGATGAACACTGTAATATATAGAACTGTTGAATCACTATATTGTACACCTGAAACTAATATGACACTGTATGTTAACTATACTGGAATTAAATAAATAAATAATGAATAAAATAAAAAAGAAAAGGAATACCCTAATAGATAAATTATTCAATGACCAACAGGCAAATCACCAAAGAAATAAAAAAGGATAATAAATGTATTAAATGCATTAAAATATTCAATCTCATTAATCATAATCTCATAAATAAATGTTAATATTTCATTCCCCCCTACCAAATACCTTCATAGCAACATCTAGACTGGTGGTGACCAAATATCTGGGCACTATAACCTAGCCAAACTGACACATAAAATTATTCATCACACTAAATGCATGTATACAAATACTAAATAAATGACTCCTTACTCCCTAATCTTATGCTTTTTGCAGCTTTCTCCATCTCACTACATGCTCTTAGCATTTATCCACTTGTATAAGCCAGGTACCCAGAGTTGATAGTCTTCTCCCTTATTACCATATCAACTCCTTCACCAGGTTCTATGTATTTCACTTTCTAAGTGTTGCTCCAATCTACTTCCTCTTCTCATCCAGGGCTACTGCCCTTAAGCCCCCACTGCCTCTAGTCTGGACTACTGCACTCTTGTCCTGTCCAATTTTCAACCTAGCAAACCAAGTCATCTTTAAAAATCCAAGTTTCTACTTAAGAAATCTTCAAAAGTTTCTTATTTATCTAAGAATAAAAATTGATTCCTTACTAACCTACAATGCTATGCAGGCTCTGGCCCCTGTCCACTCCTCTGAACACATCTCTTGCTTTCTTCCTAAACTCACTCACTCACTCTCCAACACTGCTGTCTGTTTTAGTTCCTGGAAACTGCCTCACTCCTTATTGCCTGAAGGCCTTTTTATAAATTGTATCTTCTGCAAGTTACCTTGCTCCCTAATTCTTTGCATACTTCAGTCTTTCAAATTCCAAAGTCTTAGTTTAAATCTTCCACTAAGATCAGCCTTCCCTGGATACTCCACCTACAACTACCTTTGTATAGTACTTTATTCTTTTTCTCATTTAAGTGGCCACAATATGTTCTGTGTAAATTTGTTTATTGAATGTCTTTCATACTAGTCTGTAACTCCCAGGAAGGCAGCATGGACCATGGCTGCTTGATTCATTGCAGTACATCCACTGCCTAAAACACTGTATGAAGAAGGCATTTGTTCAGTATTAAATAGATGAAATAATGAACACAGACTTACTTAATAGGTAAAAGCTGCTAGTTTTCATAATTTATTATTATTAAAATTACAAGATTATAATATAATTTGTTATTGGTTATAATGAGGTGACTGGTGCCCCTAAAGAGAAACGTCCATGTCCTGATTTCCAGAACTTGTGAAAGTGGCCTTACTTGGAAAAAGGATTTTTGCAATGTAATTGAGATTCTTAAGATGAGATCATGCTGGGTTCACTAAGTGGATCCTAAATCCAATGACAAGTGTCCTTGTAAGAGAAGAGGAGAAGACACAGACACAGAGAGGAAAAGTCCCCCATATGAAAATGGAGACAGAGATTGGAGTGATGCAGTCACAGGAATGCCGACAACCACCAGAAACTGGGAGAGGCCGGGAAGGATTCTCCCCTAGAACCTCCACAGGGAGTGTGGCCCTGCTGACACACTGACTTTGGACTTCTGGACTCCAGAACTGTTAGAGAATAAATGTCTGTTGTTTTAAGCCATCTGGTTTATACTAATTTGTTTGGTTTATAGTAATTTGTTATGGCAGCCCTAGGAAACTAATACAGTGGTGAAGAATCTAAAAGAAGAAACTACAAGTTTCTACATTCTGGAAGACTGGCATTTTGAAATTTTCAGCAACCTTTTAGTATGAGAATGTTCACAGCATTCAAGCCATTAGAAGTGTTATATGTGTAAAATCCTGACATTATTAATTCAGAATATAAACCACTGTGTTGTAATACTCATTATCATCACCACACACAAAAAATTACTACTTATTTGCTGAGATGAAGGCATGTTTGCATTTTTCTTTATCTTTTTATATCAGTGATTCCTACTTTTATAGATTTTTCTTCCCTACAATAAATGCATCAAATATAATTATGAAAGGGGTTCCATTTTTCATTGTGCATAGAGGGAAGTTTAAATAGATTTAGCCATAAGTTGTAATGAAACAATGATTATTGCTACTTAATACAAGAATCTAAGGTTAGTATTTTTGCTAATTATACAAGAAAGCAGAGGCTCACAGATTTAAGTAAACTGTAAAATCCACAGCACTACGTCAGTAGAGAGTGGCACTTGGATATGGGCCTATCTAATTATTCTGTGTTCCAAGACACCATAATCCATGTGGGGGATGCTGCTATGTCTCTTCCATAACACATAAGAAGGGACTTGAAAAACCCATTCATTTTAATTGGTTAGAAATTTAATGTAATAGTTCCTCTAAGGAGACATTTTGATTTGAAAGAATACCTGAGCACTAATAGCAGAACTTTTAATAGGGGAGGATACTTTTAGGACATTTCTCTTGAATTAAAGCCAGTCTAGGATATGAAATTGCTTACTGTGCACACATAGAAGGATGACCCTGAATCTGTAGGATGTGACTCACTTGAAACAGATGGAAAATTGAAACCTGATTCAGTGATCTGGGCTGATTGTACAGTTTTATTCAACTGATTAGCTTTATATATATTTGTATGGAACATCATCTGTTCTATTCAGGGGGAGGAGCTTAGAGATATTGTGCCTATATTATAATGTGGGCTGCCAAAGACCCTTATGTGACCTGTGGCTGCACTGATCAATGTTGCATAGCTCAAAGATGAGAGTCTAAGAGCCTTCTACCTTTCCAACCATTGAGGATCTCTTACTTAGTACATTTTTCTATTGGCTGAAGCAACAAATAACCTCACCTTGCCAATCCAAAATCTCATTTGGAAAAAAATTTTTGATTAGTGTTCAAATTCTCACTTTGTTACTTACTAGCAGTGTGACATGAGCGGGTGAATTAACTTTGTGGAATTTTGGTTCCCTCATCTTCAGCGTACTGATGAAAAAAATATCCTGGTGTTGTTGAAAAAAAAAAAAGGCCCAAACACATAGTGCATTGCCTAACATGTATTATGTACTTAATTCACATTAACTTCAATCTTTGAACCATTCAACAAATGTTTTTTGAAAACCTGCTATGTGCCGGTCAGAAAGAAAGGATCATTAATCGACTTTATGTGGTTGATGTGAAAATCTAATCAAACCTTTTAGAGGTAACTGTCCTTTCTTTTGCTATCTCTAACAACCCAGCTCTGGGGAAGTTGGAGGAAATAAACTGGAATTCAATGGCTTCAGTGGAAGACTAGCCCAGTAGGCTGCCATCAGAGGCCCCAGAATCCTCTCTCTGCCAAGCCATCAGTGGGCACTGCTCTAGAGACCAACTAATGAGAGTGTTTGACATCATTTTGTCAGTAATGCCTTTTGACAGCTGTCAATTCTTAGAGAAGCCTAAATGGACAGGAAACTGTCTGTGTAGGCCAAATTATGTGGGATCAGAGACAGAGTTGTAAATGACACCTCAAATCACCTAACCATGTCAGTGGAATGGAATTGGAAACGGTACTAAAAGACGTTGGCTGGCTTTATGTTACGATAGCATTTTTTGCTTTAATGTTCTTCTTTGGTCAATGTGTTGGCTAGCTATAATTCCAACCCTCTATTTTGACTAAATCATATGATTATATCTTCTTTAGTTACATACATAACTTGGCCAAAACAAAAATATTTACATAAATTACTAGAATTGCTCTGTGATAATAGGAAGCTCAAAATTTACAAAACCCAAATAGGTATATATTACTAGCAGGTATAGAGTTGGTTTATCAAGAATATCAACTGAATGAGTAGGGCATATATTTAATGAAAGAAGGAACAAGAAGCCTGTCCTCTGGGAGCTTGCAACATAACACTGGCATCAAGAGAGTCCCATAAACATATATGTAGCCAATGATAACTTTTTCAAGGGTAATGAGTGTTATTAGAAGGATAGGATAAAGGCAATGTGAATCTGGGAAGGCTTCATGGAAAATGTGAATTTTGAATTAGGGTTTGAATGTTTTGAAAGGATAAGCCTTGGCTTATCCTTCTATAGCCAATCTATTAAAGATTGTTTTGGGCAACACAAGCAATGACAATGTCGTAGGCAACCTCTTCTCATTTTACACCCTTTCGACATCTCTAGGCTATATCATGATTTCAAGTACTTATATATTGAATATCCCCAAATTTGCATATACAACCCAGTAGATCCAACTGCCTACTGACATATTTACTTGGCTTCTCCAGAAGACTCCTAAATGCAATCTATTTAAAATGAAACTCATCAGTATTCCCCCTCCCTGCTCCTCTTCCATACTGCCTCTCTCAGTGAGGGGCATTACTAGCCATCTATTGGCTCGAGGAATAAATCTATGACTCATTCTTGACACACCTACTCCCTTACTTCTCTAATCAGTGGGTAAAGTCTATCAATTTTAACGCAGAAATACTTCTATTAACTATCTTTCTTTCTCCATGCTCATAGCCACGTTTCTAGTCCAAGCCACCCGCAAGAACCTCCAAATATGTCTTTATGTAATTACTCTGTCCCCTCCAGTTCATTTTTTACCTTTTACCCAGAGTAATCTATAAATGCAAGTCTGATCATATTATTCTTCTGCTTAAGACCCTTCTCTGACTTTCCATTATTAGTAGGTTAATATCCAAACTTCTTACCATGGACTTACAAGGTTGCTCCACAATATGGCTTCACACACCTCTTCACCCTCATTTAGTGCCATGCTACTTCTCACTCTCTTATCTCAGTTACACTGGATTCTTTCCAGTGTCACAAATGGGCCATCATCTTTCTCTCCTCTGATCTTTTGCAAAAGCTCTTCTCTTTACTTGGAAACACAATTGGGAGTATTCATTCATTCAGAACTAAGTACTTACAAACCACATTAATGGCAATGAAAGAAAAGTACAGAGTGTGATAAGGGAGCCTAATGCGGGCTGGTGGAAGCTGAGTAAGTATTGGCTAGTGTGGGATAAAGAACATTCCAGAAAAAGTGACAGAATGTTCAAAGGCTCTGAGGTAGAAAGAACTTTCAAGTTAGGGGATCTGAAAGGAAGAAAAAGGATAGTGAATCAGAGGGTAAGTGGGATGAGAGTTGAGCCTGAAACAGATAAAAAAGGGTCAGATAATAAAGGGTCTCCTGATCATGTTGAAGATTTTAGGTATGCAGAAATATCAGCTGTTCCTGTGTGATGGGTAGTTGGGATCAGGAGAATCTGGAAATAAAGACATTTGTTTGTAGGGTCCCAGTATTAATGCTGGTGGTTGTCATTTAGCTAGGGAAACAAAGAGGCAGAGGTGTGAACACATGAACTCCAAATTAGGAAGGATGAATTGGTTGAATTGGTGCTGGACCTTGGGAGCAGGTGAGAGAGGAGGGACTGAAGAGGGCTTCACAGTTCTGTTGCTGGTGCCCAGGTGGATAAGGGTGCTCCTTGACCATAGCAGACAAGTTGAAATGAGGCAAGGGTTTGAGGGAAAGGATGCTGGTTCAATTTTGTCATAATTAGTTTTAGATCTTGGCAGATCACCAAGGAGAGTTATTTTGTTGACAGCACAAAATACGTCATGAGAAAGACGATGAGGGGTCAAGACCTGAGGTATTGATCTGAGAGCCGTCTGTGGTCAGGGAGGAGTAGTTATGTTGCTTTGCAGTAAGCAAGACAGTGTGACAATATAGAATTTATTAGACCAGGTCAGCTGGGTTCCTGGATTTTCATTAACAGTGCTTAGTTGCATCAGCATGGGGCAGCAGTGCTTATAAGGGAAAGGCAAAGCTGAAGGAAGGGAAAGTTAAAAAGAATGAGAAACACACACAAACCTAGTATTCACTGCCAGGGGTCAGTTTTGGGGAACAACTAAAGAGAAAATTGGGTTCACATCAACATTTAGGAAAGCCTTGAAGAGTAACAGAAAGAATGGCAAGATCAGAATAGGACAGCACATGGGCTGAAAAGTGTATGCAGGTGGGAAGAATGGGCTGGTAATCAGACTTTGAGTCCTGATAATGTGTTGATTTTATAGGAGGGCTATATGTGTGTGTGTCTGAAGCATTATGGGCAAGTGCCTCTTCCTTCTTAGGTTTTTTTTCTTTGTTTTTGTTTTTGTTTTGAGTGAGAATCTTGCAAAGACATCTGTTGGCTTGGTGATCTTGGGCAAGTCACTTAACCTTTTTGTATGTAAGCTCCATCCACTTTCCTTATTTTAAAAAATATTTATTTGTTTATTTTAGAGAGATAGCATGTGGGCTCAAGCATGGATGGGACAGGGGTGGGGGGGGTGCAGAGGGAGAAAAGAAAGAGGCAGAGAAGCAGACTCCCTACTGAGTGTGAAGCCCATCGCAGGGCTCTGGATCCCAGGATCCTCAGATCATGACCTGAGCCCAAACCAAGAGTCGGAGGCTTAACCAACTGAGCCACCCAGCTGCCCCACACCCATTTTAAATTAAAGAAAAGAATGCTATCCTCTTAGGTGGCTACAGGCTCTAAGTGAGCTAATGTATGAGAAAGTGACAAGCAGGGTGTCTGCCCCATTCTATGTCTGCCTCCAAGTTCCAGCAGATCACCAGGGGAGTAAGATCATTGCTTCTAGTTTCTACTCCTGCTGCTTGCTGCTGTTGGAGCCCTTACCCTATTTTACAAGGCTTCTTCATTTAGGAGGAAATCAGATGCCATCTGCTTGACAACTTCTTAGATCTATTTCCATGAAAGAGATTATTGCCACAATTTTTGGATTCATGAGAATTTCATCGATGCAGCAATGAGCATCAGTGTCCTTGATAACTCTTTCATCTCTAGGTTACACAGAGTAAGATGGCACCTGTAAACTCATTGTAATTTGCAGAGCTGTATATACCTTTGAAAAATGATTTGTAATTCTCATGGCTAGCTAGCTCTCAAAGTATTTTTTAAATGACTGTGAGCTGAACAAGGACAAGCCAACCATGTAAGGCTTTAAAGAGGCAGCTGACAGACACAGATATCACACATCTGTTTTGATAGTCACTGGAACACTAGGAAGAGTTCTAATTCCACTGATCACAAATATATTTCACAAGGACTTATACTTGGATTTTTTTTTCATGTCCCTCATGCATTCTATAAAAATGTGTTACTTTTAGTATTTTGCTTTCCTTAACTTAGGGGAAAAATAAATTAAAAAACAATCTTAGCTCTTTTTTTTTTAAAGACGCATGGATTCCAAAAGCACTTATAAGCATAATAACAATGTAAATAGGGATAATGTTATAAGGCTTGCTATGAATGGTTGCTCACTTATTTCTGACTACAGCCAAAAGATGCCAACTATTAATCCCCAAATGGCCTAGCCACAAAAGTTTATTTTTTTTCTGGGAACATGTAGAGTTTCTACATTAGGATGCTGCAAATACATTTTAGTTTTTTGAATTTGAGATCAGGACAAAACCATATGCAAATTACAAAACCTACATCCTAGAATGATCAGGACACATGTAATATGTGAGTGGGAGTTACTGGAGAACTTGTTCTTCTAGAGGGTGAGAAATGGAGTGTTTGATGGCCATATTTTGCCAAGGCCAGGGGCTGTACCTGACCTTGTTAGGTCGGGCTGGGGTAGGGAGTGGGGGACAAAGGCAGTCTTAAACCTCACCTACCTACAAATAATTACCCTGTAATTGGCCCACGGCAAAACTGGTTGTGCACTTCTTCAGAGAAGCCTCAGGCAGCAGATACAGGCTTTGTTTATATTTCTATTTGAGGTGGTCTCTCATCAGTGTTGCACTCTGGGTTCTCTTATGTTAAAATGTTGGAAGGATGATGAGAATTAGCAACAATTAACTGTCAATTTTAAAACAAATGGGATTTTTACCTTGAATATTATATTCATTCTCAGCAATAAATTGTAACACTTTGACTTGAAAAATATGGATTGATCACTATTGTCTCACTCTCAAAGTGGTAACTTTGGACTTACTTATAATTAGTACCAACAGCCATAGTACAAAATCATAAGAAACACAAGAGGGTCACCCACATAAAAACTTCTTTATTTTTAGCTTATAAGTTTTAACCAATTAAAAGTCATTTTGTTACTAAAGATTCTTTGACCAGCTCTATTTTTTCATCGTCTTCCTTTGTAATCTGTTTTCTTGTTGCTAGCTAAGTAATTTATTTAAAATTCAGTATTACTTAAAGCATATGATATTAGCATGATTTGCTCTGAGGGTGTTAACCTAATTTTAAAAAATTTTAAATTCAGTTCTAATATCTCAGTGGTATTATGCTTTGTTAAAATCGCATTTCAGGAAAACCCCACTCATCTGTAACAGTTTAAACATGAACCCTTTACCTATATACTATATTAGCTGAGTAAAAAATGAATTTCCTTTTTACTGTTTTTCTTTTCAATACATCTTGTGAAATCATAAGAGAATTCTGCAGTTTATATAGGGAAATTTGGCTGCCATTTGCTTGGACTGTGACATATGACTATAATTTGTAACTTTCCTTCCAACACTTGGTTATTTGTTATCTGAATATCTGAGTTTCAGAAGTATGAATTAGTGTATGAACAATGGAAAAAGAAAAAAAGGTATTCTATAATTCTCAGCGGTATGGTGTGCTACCGTACTTAGAAATATGAGCTGAGAAACACATTTAGGTACAGAATTTGTATTCTGCTTATCTTAGTGATTTACATGACTTTGTGTGACTTGCATCTTCATTTGATTTTTACATCTTTTTATTGGTACGTTACTCATTCTGTTTTGTGTTTGGGGTTGTGCATGTCTTTGGCTGTTTCCAAGTGTCTTTGAAACTATCAAAATCACAAATTTATTTTCTGGGTGCCTTTGAAAGAAAAATATATTAAAGGCATAGGGTATTTATTCCTTTAACAAACATTTATCAAGTTGCTGCTATGTGTCAATTGCTGTACTGGGCACTGGGAACACATATTTAAACAAGGCAGACATGGTCCTGTCTCGGAGACAAGGGCTTAGAGGATGTTGCAGAGGAGCAAACAAGTGATTACAAACATGATGTGCTGAGGGGATAGGTGGCAGCACTGAGGCACATGGGAGGGGTACCTGTCCCAGAACTGGTAAGTAAGGGAGGGCTTCCTGGAGGAAGTAGCTCCAACTTGATACTTGAAGGATGAGGAGGAATTGGCCAGACAAAGGGAGTGTAGGGTTTGGACAGGGCTAATGGGTGGGAGGATAGTGCTCTAGTCAGAGGGAACAGCTTTGTTATACAAGACTAGAGGCAACCAAGAGCATCATGATGCCTCTGAAATATTAAAATTAGTTCACTCTGGTAGTGGCAGTGGAGCACTAAGGATGCAATTATGAGATATTTGAGAAGTAATATTCAAGAGAAATTGTAATTATTGATTGGATATAGGCCTGGCAAAGGTAAAAATTAAGGGTGACACCCTAGTTTATTCAAGCAACTGGATGATTGAAGAAGAGTAAGCTAATTGGGAACAAGGCAGGCAAAACTCGTTTGGACATGATAAATTTTAGCAACACTAAAAAAACATAAAACCACTGGGACATTTAGATGGAGATGGGTTAGATAGACATGGAATTCAGGAGAGAGATCAGGCTGGACTTACAGGGCTGGGATTCCTTAGCCTATATATAAGATGGTATTTGAAGTGGTGGGAATGGGCTTTATAAAGAGTTTTGGGGGTCAGTATAATTCAATGGCATTTAAGCCTAGATTATAATGTATAAAAGAGCTGGTTCAGAATCTTCCAAAACAACTGAGGTCCATGCTTTAAGGGACCATGCCTTATGGAGTTAGAGTAAGTTGTCATCAAAGAGCATGTAAGAAAACCAAAAACCAAAAAAACTCACAAAACCATGGGTGCCTGGGTGGGTCAGTCAGTTGAGCATCCAACTTTGGTTTTGGCTCAGGTCATGATCTCAGGGGTCATGGGATTGAACCCTGAGTCGGGCTCCACACTCTGCATAGTCTGCTTGAGATCCTCTCCCTCTCCTCCTTCCCCTCCCCCCACCTCGTGCTCTCACTCTCTCTCTAAAATAAATAAATAAAATCTTAAAAAAAGAAATCACAAAAACCAAAGAGCATGTAAGAAGCACAGAGGTCCTCTGATGGCTCCTGCTTAAAGGTCCACATGAACAGGAATTTTATAGCAGTATAGTCTTAGCTTTGGTTTACGTTACAAAGGGAAACTGTCCTTAAAGATGGAGACACAAGCATGATTTGAATTGAAGTTTAGAGATCCTATTGGGCAGGTCCATCAGAGTATCTGCCATACCAATAGCTTCCTTCTAAGGGAAAGTGACTTACCCACAAGTGGGCTGTGGGAGCTGTCTTGGGTGGTCATAAGTCCCCTTCTTAAAGATCCATCTGACTGGACCAGGGTGGTCCTACCCCTAACCAATGTCTAGGCTGGCCAGTGTCCTATGAGATGGTTTGGCATGAAAAACTGCCCAAATAGGCAAAATGGTGATTAGTTGGGTCAGATGTTCCAGCTCAGGAATTTGAACTAGGGCATCTAAGGAGGGAGTCAATTAGTTGGTTTGGGGAGGGAGTATAAGCTAAAAAGAACCACAAAAAGAGGACTGTGGTAGCAAGAAAGATGAGTAAACTGATGGTATAAGTAAACAGAATTTATGAGTAAGCAAAAACTGAAACAGAAATGACAGAGAGTAGAGGCTAAGGTGGCTAACTGATACCAGTGGGAGGAACAGATGCAGTCAGAAAGGAGCTGAGTCACCACTAAAAAGATGAGAGATCAACAAAATCCTGCTTTGAAAGGGCCAATAAGGTAGCCACTGGAACCACGTTGGATTTTTCTTATTACCGAATATTCTCATCCCTAAGGGTGTTCCACTGACACTTGTTGTGCCCTTGAATATACTTGGTTCTTACAAATGAAGGTAACCAGGGTGAGTATTTATTGGAAACAAGTTGCTTTACAAACAGAATCCTTTAACCCCAGAATTTCTTGCAGACCTGCCTGACATACAACATGATGAAATACACCATTAGGAACACATTCCTTCGGGCTAAAAAATTGGGGTCTCAAGATTCTTCAGCAAAATGTAAATGTTACTGAATGGTATAACATAGAGAGCCATTTTTCAACATAAAGAGCAATTATTGAACCTCTATGATGTATTGAGTATTTGTGTGTGTGTGTGTGTGTATGTGCTTGTGTTGTGATGGAGGTGGGGATGAGGCTCATAGAGGTAGAAAGAATTGAAGAGTATTAAGTATGCATAAGACAAAATCCTTTCCTTTAGAAGTTTAGAGTTCAGTTGGGGATATACTCAGGACTGGGAACAACTTTAAAGATAATCTAGATTAGGGATTGTAAACTCCAATGTCCACAGGTATCAGGTTAGTAGAGAGTTTAATGAAGTGGGCAGAGGAGTCCTGGTGAACTGCAGAATGGGCTAGTTACACAAGGGTTTCTGGGCAGAAGACCTACCCTGTGTTTACAACAAAATTTTCAAAAGAGGCTCAGTTTTTACATAAAATACCCTAAAATTTAAATTTTGGTATTTACTTCAAGTTAAAGCAAACAAAACAAAATCTCTGGAGCCAAACAAAAAAACTCTGCAGGCAGGATTTGGACCATGGGTCAGTAGTTTACAATCTCTGTTTCAGTGGGTTTCAAAATGTTTAAAGATTCAGGACCTTTCTGCAAAATAAATTTTATGGCTAAATCTAACATAAAAAGAGGGATGCAGAAGTATTGGGATTGAAATTGGGTGAGGAGATCGAGCTTTGCTACCCTCATCTTTCACTTCCATCCTAATCAGGCCCAAAGGGAGTTTGACTAAATTTTGAAAACCCACCAAGGTAGTTCAGTCCCTTAGTTTTACGGGTGAGGGACAAGGAGGATCCAAGAGTCACTGGCCTAATAACAGTATTTTGAGGATAATGCAGATAATGTCCGTTTTTACACTATGGAATGTGAGCTCCTGTAAAGAAGTTAAATGCTACGGTTCTAAAGTACATTGCTTGGATTTGAACCCCCTTCTTAGGAGCAAATTTAAGAAAGTGGCATTCAATTGTTCTGCCTAACTTTCCATATCTGTTAGATAGGAATGATAAATACTACTCACCTCATTAAGCTGTTGAAAAGATTAAATAAAATAACATATGCACAGCATGTAGTGTAGTCCCTGGCATACAGTAAGTGTTCAATAAATGTTAGCTATTTTTACTGTAGAGTATCTTTGCTAGTCATTAACATCATAGCAAGATTTATTGCATGTGACAATTAGCTGTCACCTGCAAAATAGTCTTGGAGGAAGGACATAAGTTTTGATGAGGGCACCTTACATTTGGAGCATGGGTTTTTTTTTTTTTTTTTTGAGAGAGTGTTAGTAAGTGTGTGCACAAGCTGGGGTGGGGAGGGGCAGAAGGAGGGGGAGAGAGGGAATCTTAAGCAGGCTCCACGCCCAGCAAGGAGCCCAATGCAGGGCTCGATCTCACAACCCTGAGATCATGACCTGAGCGGAAATCAAGAGTCAGACACTTAACCAACTGAGCCACCCAGGCACCCGAGAGCATGGGGATTTTATAAGAGATAACAGACAGTGGTGGTGGCTTTAGCCCAGGAGATTTCTGTTTTGTTTTTCCCCTATAGCTCTGGTCCTTGCAACTCCTTAGACTTGCAGACTTTACAGGTTACTGGTAGGCTTCTGATGTTCATATAAACACACAACTCACCATTATGATCTAAAGGGCTGCAATGGTATGCAGAATGAGATTAGATAAACTGAGTAAGTTTAAATATTTGGGGATTAAGTCTTTATAATGCAAACAGTGTGTAGTTTAACCTAATTTGTGGGTCCACCTCCCTTTTCCACCTACAGTGGCACGTAAGTTCCATTATACCCCTTGTCAAGCACCTGTGGGAGAGAACTATAATTGTCTAGGAGACCAGTTTAGAAGCCTTTCTCAGTAGAGGTTGTCTCTATTGTCAGCCTCCTTGGGATAATAACCAGTCTGGACATTCAACAAGTAATTCCTGAACACCTGCCATGTGCCCAACTTTAGGGTTCAACTGTTTTCCAGGCAAGATGGCTTTGTCAGCCCCTAGAGCTGGTCTGGATGGTGATTCCGAGGCCCAGTAGGCACCACCCTGCGCCAGCCCCCTTCTGCAGCGCATAGTCCTTTTCACAGCAGGCACTTTAGGGGCAACTGGTCAAAGAAGAGATTGGAGTTTCTTGGCAGAAGGAAGCCTAACAAACAACCATAAAAGGATTTTCTAAATATGTCCACAATCCAATATAACCCTCGGTAATTTGATTTGTAGGAAATGGAGAGCAGAACATTACACACAGAGTGCTTATCTATAATTCATAATAATAACAGTAATGGGGAATCTATCGTATAGATAGATGTAGGAACACAAATTACACCCCCAGAAGACTGCACTTCTGGCTGACATAGCCCTTCACGCCCTCCTAATCTGCCTCCCTTTAGTGCATATCACTTAGTTGTCCAGATTTAAAGCTTTGGGGGACACCTGTTGAAAGCTGAAGAGTTTCTCCTTTTGGTTAGAGAGATCACTGACCCATTTTGGAGGAGGAACTCAAACACTTCCTGAGCCTAGTTGTTCTCTAGTATTTTGAGTTTTGAGCAATCACAACATAACGTTTGAGAATTTATTTATTTCTATGGGATATTTGCGATCTCGTGTTATGACAGGAATAGTTTCCCTTCAGTGGAAATGATAGGGGCTCTTCAGTTGCTTGTGCCACCGAAGGTTCAAATTCAACTGGGCTGAAGGCTGGTATGCTATTAGGGGACGTGGCCCCTTGAAAAGGGTCTGCAGGGAGAAATATATTTGTGACGAACAATAAAAAAAAAAATGGAGAGGTAAGTAACCTTTATTTTGAATGCAGACTTCAGAACTTCATCTTCTTTTACTATACAACTCCACTTTGTTGAATTGTGAGCTATCTGTACATATCTATAAACAAATATATATTTTCTGAGAGTAAGGGTAGAGTATGCCATGTATTTCACATGAAAATATTTGTGGTATCTTTTTTCTTTTACTTTACACATTATTTTCATAACTGACATCTCTCTTTCCAGATGCCCCTTCTGACCCTCGCATTCCACCCCAAAGAGCTTTCTGTAGCTGCTACTTCAAACACTGATAATAGTCTCTTTTAGTTTTTCTTTTTACAGTTTACAATTGTCCATCATCATTTGCTTTTGGTCTGTCTGGGAGACATTCAAAATCTGGCCACTACTTTATTTTTAGTGGCAGAGCGTGTCTACTCCTCAGCTGTTGGGAATGCTGGTCCTGGCTGCGAATCTTGTTTGCTTTAAGTTGCAATGCTTTCTGCCCCATGTGTTTTAGTTTTTGGAAGCAGCTGTATTGGTAAAGCTTCTGGCTGAATTACCGGACAAAGCCCACATTATAAAAATCCTCAACTTGTTTGCTCTTCACTTCAAAAAGACTGCGGGCTGCCAGCTTGTCACACTCATATTACCCACATGCCTGTTTAAGTCTTCACCAGCAGGCATGAATCTCCTGGTCTCTGCTTCTTTTTTTTGTTTTTGTTTTTTTGCAATTGGTTGGCCTATAGCGATTTGGTTTGATATTGATCTGTCAAAGACAAACCATGAAGGGGCTGGCACAAGAGAGCTGGTAGTGGATGGCTCGCCCATTAGCAAGGAGAGGGTTTTGGAGGGAAGATTTTACTTTTTCCTCTGGTCATCATCTTCAGACTAGAGCTGAACCTTGCATAGAAGACTTCTGTTGGCTTTTGCAAAGCTGACTGCTCAGTCCTTAAATGTGTGTGGGGTGAGGGTGTGTCTGCATTTGTCAGCATCAGGGGCCCTCTGGCAATAAAGCAGGCTCTGGTAGGAAACAGTCCTATGTGCCTAGACATCAAGAGGAGGAGGAAGTTTCAGTTGGTTGGTGGCCCATAAAAGCACTGGGAATTCCACGCTATGTAGTTGTTCAATTGCTTGAATTGCCACCATATCACTGCTTTCATTACCCCTAAACTAATCCTTCTGTTTCTCTAAATGTCATCATGCCTCCTGGGCCTTCACTGCCTTTTCTGATTTTTATTATCATCACAACCTGTCTTTCATCTTTCCTCATGATTGTTTTGTGTCTTGGAGGACTTCTGGATAGCTGGAGAGTTCAGTGGATGGAAGTTGAATTGATCTGCAGTTGGTTATTGGTATTTATATTGCTTATCAATGGATTCCATCCTCCAGTGTTCAAGATAAATGATAGGTGACAAGAAAATTAACTTCCTTTAGGTCTTTACAGAGTCGGGTCCTGACAAGGGATGTCAGTGCAGACTTAAATAGCAGAACTCAGCTCTAGATTTAGCCTTTGGAAGTGTTCTCAGCATCAAAACCTTAGTTCAAATAGTAGTAAATCTTGTGCTTGAATTAAAAGCAGAAAAAAATTATCTGAGCATTGCCAAGACTAGAGGTGCAAACTCTCAGCCTTTGGAGCTGATCTGGTTTGCAGATGAGATTTTGTTTAGCCTGAACATTTATACTTCACCAAATGACTGTTTGTTTGTTTGGTTGTTTTTCTTTCAGTTGAGTTCACTGTCATCACTTAAAAACTTAAAGATTGGGAGAATTCACATAAAAATCTTAATTTCCAGCTTCTTGGGAACCTAAGTTCTGGCAGTACTGGGCTTATATTCTTGCCTGCAAAACAACTGATGGAACTTAACAGCTGTTGTCCCTTTTAAAATCAGCAAGTTCAGCAAAGGCTGCATGAATCCCTGCGAATTCTCTGTTACTGAGGCCAGTGTTAACTGCCACTCATCTATTTGCAATTTTGCTTTTAGAAAGATAGTATTAGGAATCTTTAACACTGTGCCCATGTCACCTTGCTTTCCTCTCCCATTGTACTTACCTTCTCAGCTCCTACAAATATTTGCCTTTGTGGTGTCTGCCTTCACCTTTCTATGAGACACAGGAAATACAGAGGGGAAAATGACAAATCCTCTTATCAAGACACTCATGCAATAGGGTCTGTTGAATTTATTTTGTGTGATTTGTTTTTCTAAAACTCTCGTGTCTGAATACTTTCGGTGTCAGGAATAATGTCTAAGCCAGATGCAAAAGAGACTTTGTTATCTCTGTTAGATGTAAGTGATTCAGGATGGTAGTAATACACTGGGTGAGGAAGGAGTCTGAGAGGTCACAGGACTGTGGAAAGCTTAAGTATAATGAACTGTGAATCCTTTGAAGAAAAACAAGCCCTTCATATCCTTCTCTGTGCTGGAGATTACAAAAGAAAACCCAGGCTTGAACCCTACCTCCTTTCCAGACTGCATCAAATAAGGAAATGTGAGAGTCATTGTGTATTGTGTTGAGGCTCGCTGCAGTACAGACTTCCCAGCTGAGTTCTCTGTGTGCGTGTAGGGAGAAGGCCGTGGACGGAAGAACCTCCTAAGAATTCATTCACTATACTATGTGCCCCTTGGATTTGGGGCATTCAATGCCCATTCAGCATTTGTGGGAAGAGGCACATCAAGGAGAAATCACATAAAATATTCTCTGGCTGCTTGATATATATTTCTAAAGGAATGTGTAGCACGATGTTTGTTTGTTTGTTTTTAACAAGGAAATCAGGACAAAAAGTGATCAGCTCCCGGGGTTTTTAAAGATCGGCTCCTTAGGAAGACACTGCCATTTGAAATTACTTAACATTTTTACCCCAATATAAATGCTTAAGGCAAGAACTAGATTTTATACCTAGCAAATAGCAATGTAAATGTCAAAGAACATATTCCAGAGCATTACACTTACAGCTCTTAAAATGGCATCTTAGAATGGTATTAATCACTGTCAGTTTTGTGTACAACGTTTCATCAATTAAATAGCAAGAAGACCTGTCCTTTCATGGAAAGCAAATAACACATATGGATTTCCTCTTAGCAATTAGCTGAACATTTTGCATTTCCTTCTTGCTTGCAAAAAGGGTTTGGACTGAAACCATCAACATGTTTGTGTTCTTCATTGGTAAAGCAAAGCAGATGTGTAACAGCTTCAGTAGAATCCGGATTCATTTATAAAGTATCTTGTGAAACATCTTGATGTGGAAGCATTTCTGTATCGTTAGATCTTTTAGAGTTGGATAGAGGGTGACACCCTATAAAAGTTGTGAAGTGCTTTAAACTTTGTCGTGCCTAGAGCTGAGGTTTTCAAGATTGTGTCACTCTGCGTATGTAGAGGGGAGTTTAAAACTTTTAAGCTTAATGTGAAAAATTTGTTTCCAGCAGGGACTAGTTTCAACTAGGTCTATGGATTTATAAAATGATGAGGCAATTTTATGCAGCAGAGACTGATGATAGAAATGCAGTTTACATAAATGGCAATGGATTAGCACTCAAACCACTCTCCACGTATGTTTAAACAATCTTCCACGACCCTCAAAAATCTCCTTTTATAAACTTCATCATTTATCTGGGATTAAAAGGGCAATGTTTTGACAACATTGTTGATTTACATGTAACTCATCATTTGTTTATCATTTATCTGCAATGATTAGTGCCTGAACTTCATATGCCTGGAATGTGTATTACGCTTGTTTACATTTTTGGTAGCTGATGCCCTTTTTAATGTACTTTTTAGGGCTCAGGACAGCTTGGTGACTTTGATGATCCTTCTAGTAATCAGTCCCATCTAAGCCTGAGGGAAGTTGAAGATTTATAACATTTCAGCACAGTTGAGTTTTAGTGATAATCCATCAAAGTTTTTAGTATTCTTCTCAGACCCTCGTCTCAAATCTAGTCCGACAAGATGCATTGGTCTCTGAAAATTGGCCCTCAGGGCCATGAAATCCTGTAGAGAGTCAGGAATACAGCACCAGGCATAAGTATCCTCAAATGTGTAGATGTAAGTGAACAAATAGAAATGTGGCTATCAATACAGCAAGAGAAACTCTATACTGGTAAAGCACACAAACATAAATATACACAAAAACACATATATTTTAAGCAGGATGTAATTATCATACTTCAATACTGTCTGCTCATCTAAAAGAGCTTTTGCATTCATGTGCACTTCTAATGATAGACTATGCCTGTTGCCAACTATTTGTTATTATTTTCCCCCCTTCTAGGTCCATCTTAAATTGATTTTATAGCTTAAAATAAGAAGACAACATTCAGAGGAGGTGATTGAAAATAATTTCTATTTGTAGAATAATTTCATTGGTTGGGCCAGTGATTGTACACTTCATAAATTTCAAGTTTAACAAGGTGGCAAATTTGTTTTTTTATTCAACATAATCCCTGTGATAGCTGTTTGTTATAAGAAAACGCATTCTGAGCAGAAGACAAACTCTGTTCCATGGGTACTGCGGAAGCATGGGGATTCACATGTTGGGAGCTCTAGATGTTTTACCTATGCTGGGAAAAGTAGGAAGGAGAAGAACATGGCAGGAGGTGAGCATAGAAAGAGAACAAGAGGCAACTTCCATGAGAGCAGTGAAAGATGTCCACAAACAATTTTTGGGAAGAATTCCTGAGACATTTGCCTAAATTCTCCACATTACTCATTAAAGGCAATTCACAATCAAGATCTACATAATACTTCAGGCCTTCTGTGGCCAGAGTGCTCTTTCATTGAATATGATGCTATTCAGAGACTGGTCCAAGTGGGAGTCAGCCATATCTGGAGTACAAATGGGGTTTTGGATACAAATCATTACCCTAGAACTAGGTTAAAAGTGCATCTTCACTATGATCATCTATGTTTTGGAATTAAATGTAAGTGAATATTCTGAAATTTGGACTGTATAGTTATCTCAAGTGAAGAAATTGCATAATGTGGCATTATGCAATTTTACAAAATATGGACATATAGGAACATTCCTTCTATTGTGTTATATATCTGCCTATAGAACATATCTGCACTAGGGATAGCTAGATGCAGAGGTTTGGGAGACATTTGGGGGTAAGCCATATAGTTCTAGAACTAGATCAAAAACAAGAAGAATTGATCTGTACCAATATATACAATGTCCAGGTAGAATTTAGAGCCAATGGTATCTTCTTAGATGATGTATTAGCAAAATTATCAAGAGAAGAGCTGACTGAAAGGATTCAGTCTCTTTATCTTATAGAAGATAAAACCTCTGGATGAGAAGGTCATGAGACATCAATAAGAAAACAGTGAAGTAAGAAGACTATTCAATAGCTAGAACTTAAGGTCATGGGGATAGAGTAGTAAATTGCTGGAGGAGAAGTGAGGTGAGAAAGGGCAGAGAACAATTTCCTTCTATTATTATGTATAAGCCAGATCATTCACTGTGTCATTGGTTCTTGGCCAGATTCTAAGTGGCTAAGGATTGCTCTTAAAGATAAAGCTCTTAGATGAGATAAAGTTAAGGCAGTCCATGTAATGGCTATGGCTTCTCAAGAGGGAAGATGGCTGCTGCATCTGGCTCCTTGGCAACAGTTCTCTGCTGGGGGTGGATCTGGTGCTATTAGTCTGAGTTCTACAGCATCATGTTGGTTGGTTTGAGATTAATGGCTGAGGATCAACAGAGGAAGTCTTAAAAATTCCCTTGTGAACAAACAAGCTAAAAATTGATTTTTAACTTAGACTCAGTGGACACCCATTTACTGAGAAAATTGGAGTTGCTCTTGGGAAGGAAGAAGAGGTCAGTGACAGCCATGCCTGAACTTGTTCAGTGCTTTTGAGTTACCTCAGTGGACATGAACAAATCCCTGGGGGCTTGGCTGCAACTGTGGGACTGGAATTAAGCAGCTTTGAGCCCCTGGGTAAAGACCAGCTCTCTTAGAAACTTGAGAAATTAGTAAGGAGGTGCTATGCCAGGGACTGGAATAAAGGTCTCTAAATGTAGTTAGAAATGCCACTGAAATGGAAAAAAGATAAATAGCTCCAGAGCAGAGAAGCGTCACCAACTAAGTGAGAGTGTATGGGCTTTCGGGTCATCCAGAGATTCAGATTTACCAGGAACTGCCCTGGAGAAGAGCTGAGATTTACACTCTGAATTGACAGCTATGAATCAGTGAGACCTCGGTGTTCAGCCTGAAGCAACTGGAACTGTGGGCAATCCACCAGGGGGCAGTAAATTGAAGCATGGTCAACCTGACTCTTGAAGCAGATTTGCTATTCATAGGCAACTTTTTGGATTTTATTACCAAACCAAGGAGCCATCACGATTCTTTCTGGAGGAAAAAGAGGCAACTCTAGCAAACCTCCAGGAACACAAAGGCCTGACATGCTGGCATGATTTGGGCAGCTGGAATGATATAGTTATGCTTTAGGTTCATGGAGCCCCATTCTCCTGCAAATAAGGTTGACTCAGGCTGGGACAAGCAGATTGCAAACCCTGAAGAGGCTGGTTATGATCAGGTTGGAGGCTTGCCTTCTTGTTTTTTTCAGGAGAGGCAGGGTGATCATATGAGAAGTTGCTTTGGTTCTCTAGCTACCCACTCCTCCGGGTTTTGCAGACCTCAGGGCACAAAGATTGCTCAGAAATTTGGGCAGGGGGAGGGCAAGAGATGATCCTATCTTTGCTTTTGTTGTTTTAGAAAGGGCTTCTAGTGGCTGTCAGCTCCCTGAGGGAAAGAATGAAGTGAATATACCTTTTTTCTTATATTACCAGCAACACAGACTCTGCAGGAGGCTTGGACTGCCTCAGAAAGCTGACAAGTTTTGCTCCTTGGACATGCTAAGAGAAACTTCAAAGGGTGACAGTGCCTGAGAGGAATCATGGCCAGCTCAGTAAAGGAAAGTGAAACCAGGAACGGAGTATGAGATTTCATAATGTGAATAGGAAGAGGCCCAGAGTAGCACATACAAAGATTAGGATAGTCTTTGTGGAATACTACCATGATATAACCAGAGAGATGCTGTAACAATACATACCAGCTAACATTTATGTTGAATCTGCCATGTGTTATGCACTATTCTAAATGCTTATGAATAATAATTTATTTAATCCACACAATAACCCTAGAGTGAGATACTATCATGATTGTATTTTGTAGGTGAAGAAACTGAGGCACTGAGAAGTAAGATCCCAAAGCCGGACTCAGTGACTATGTTGTTCTGCTTCACAAATGGGGCAGACAATTTGCTCATCAGAGTTTCAGGGGGCAGAGTGCCAGAGTTGTTTATTATTAGAAAGGCAGTTGTAAATTTGGGGTAGAGGGAAACTCATCAAGCAGGATATTTAGAAAGCATTTGATGTTGAATGCTATGTATTCCCTGTCTCTCACAACCGTATACTTCAGTTTTAAGACATTATGACTAAAAAATCTGTATTATTCTTCAAGATTTCTGGAATTGAACTTCTCTTTGAATGCAGCACTGTATTTGAAAAATGGTGCATGATTCAGGTTACAGTGGTTGGTCTAATTTTGAAGAAATTGTGTCACTAGTTTTGCAGTTGCTATTTTCCTTCTTTTACATAAGGTCTTTTCTCAAAGTTATGAAAGCTCTTTGAAATTTGGAAATTCAGAATCCTAAAGACTGAGGCATGAGGCGGCATCACTCGGGCATAGCGGCTGTAAGCAGTGTGGTGTCTTATCCTGTTTTGTGTCTCAGTTCCTCTTCTTAATAGTTGTGTGACCCCAGGAAAATCACAAGAACTCCCTGAGCCTTAGGATACCTTCTGTAAAAGGTGGGAAAAAATCTTTACTTAATAGGGTTTTTGAGAGTATTAAATGAGATTGTGATTGTAAAATGGTAAAATGCCTGGGATATAGTAAGAATATAATGTAATATATCACTCTTATTATTAGCACATCTCTTTTTTCATTGCTAATATCATCTCTAGTCCAAACTGTAGAACGCATCAAGTTAGTCTGGATACCAGGTGATCTGATTGTAGTAACCTATTGCTATAGCTAGTCATTAATAGCTATTGACAGTACAAGCCATATTGATAATCCTCCATTTCCGAAATAAGTTTTTCACCTGGCTTCTGATGTCCCTCCTACCACACTGGCCACTTCTCTCATTTCATTCCTAATTCCTGTTCATCTTCCCATCTTCCTAACATTGAAGTATGCCAAGGCCTCATCCTTGGAACTCTCCTTTATCTGTACTCACTCTCTTCATCTGTCTCTTGTTTTTTAATTTGAATACCTTTTAAAAAATTAATTAATTAGATTCCAGTATGATGAACATACAGCGTTATATTAGTTTCAGGTTCACAATATGGTGATTCAACAATTCTATACATTACTCAGTGCTCATCATGTTAAGTGTACCCTTAATCCCTTTCACCTATTTCCCACCCACCACCTCTCTTGTAACCATCAGTTTGTTCTCTATAGTTAAGAGTTGGGTTTTTGTCTCTTTTTTACTTTGTTAGTTTGCTTTGTTTCTTAAATTCCACATATGAGTGAAATAATATATATGGTATTTATCTTTCTCTAACTTATTTCACTTGGCATTATACCCTCTAGGTTCATGCATGGTTGCAAATGTCAAGACTTCATTCTTTTTTGTGGCCGAGTAATATTTCATTATATATACATATATAGATATAAACTGTGGTGTATATATATATATACCACACAACATCTCCACTCAGATATCTAATACACACATCAAACTAATCATGCAGAACCCTTGACTTTCCTCTAAAACTTACTCTCTCTCTCTCTCTCTATATATATATATATATACACACACCACATCTTCTTTATCCATTCATCTGTTGATGAGCATTTGGGCTGCCTCCATATCTTGGCTATTGTAAATAATGCTGCAATAAACATAGGGGTGTACATATCTTTCCAAATTACTGTTTTTGTCCTTTGGGTAAATACCCAGTAGTGGAATTACTGGATCACATGATAATTCTATTTTTAACTTCTTAAAAAGATGTTATTTATTCATTTGAGAAAGAGAGCGAGAGAGAACAAGTGGGGGGAGGGAGAAGGACAAGCAGACTCCATGCTGAGCACAGAACCTGAGGAGGAGCTTGATCCCACAACCCTGAGATCATGATCTGAGCCAAAACCAAGAGTCAGACGCTCAACTGACTGAGCCACCAGGCATCCCTATTTTTAATTTTTTGAGGAATCTCTGTACTGTTTTCCATAGTGGCTGCACCAGTTTGTATTCTCACCAACAGTGTACGAGGGTTCCTTTTTCCACATTCTTGCCAACAGTTGTTGTTTCTTGTGTTTTGACTTTAGCCATTCTAACAGGTACAAGGTGATATCTCATGGTTTTGATTTGCATTTCCCTGATGATAAGTGAGGCTGAGGTTTTCACGTCTGCTGACCATCCGTATGTCTTCTTTGGAGAAAGGTCTGTTCTGCTGACCATCCGTATGTCTTCTTTGGAAAAAGGTCTGTTCATGTCTTCTACCCATTTTTTACTGGATTTTTTTTTTTTTTTTTGGTGTTGAGTTATATAAGTAATTTGAGTATCTTTTTAACGTCACATTCACATTGACTACTCCCAACTATATCTCCCAACTAAAACTCAATTTAGACTCATATATTCAATTGCTTATTAATATCTCCACTCAGATGTCTAATACACATATCAAACTAATCATGCAGAACCCTTGACTTTCCTCTAAAACTTACTCTATCCACACTTGTCCCTACTTCCAGTTTCTAAAAAAAAAGAAAAATCAAAAACAAAAAAAAAAACCCACCAGAAAACCTGAAAATATTCTTGTTTCCCCTTTTCCCTCATGTACTACATCCATTCTATCCCATCAGAAAACCCTGTTGGCTCCATCTTCAAAATAGTTCCAGAACCTTATCACTTCTCACTCAGTACCTCCTTTGATACCATCTAGGTCCAATTTACCATCATCTCTTGTCTTCATTTTTGCAAATGCCTCCTAACTAAATGGCTTTACTGTTCCCACCCCTGCCTCCTTCAGTCTGTTCTCAACACAGTATTCAAAGTAATCCACTTAAAACTTAACTAAGATCCTGTCATACTTCTGTTCACATCCAGTGTCACTCAAACTGAAGCCAAATTAAAAAAAAAATAATTGAGGTCACTTCCCCCTCTACCTCTCTGATATTTTTCCATTGCACACTTTCTCTAACCCCAGTGGCTTCCTTGCTTTTCCTTGAGTATGTCAGACTCACTTCTTTCTCAGGGCACTGACTTTTCTCTCTACCTTAAATACTTTGCTCTCAAACACTGGTAAAACTTACCTCACCTTGACCACTCTATTTATAATAGTAATCCCTCATTATCTCTATCTCCCTGTACAAAGTTAAACTGGACTAAGACACTTGACTGCATTCTTTTTCTGCAGAGCCATCAACACCTATTAATATACTCTATATTTTATTACTGATTTTGTGTCTCTTGTCTGATTCCTCAACTTGAATATTTCAGTTCCATCAGGCCAGCAAATTTTGCTCTTATGGCCATTGCTATATTCCTAGTGCTAAGAACAGCAGCTAGTTTTGGTAAATCGTAAAAATAGGCCTGGGTGACATGATAGACATTCAATAAGCACTTGTTGAATAAATGAACAATTTGTTTATTCATCATGAATTAGACAGTGGTTTGGTACCTTATTGTACCAATTACTGCAGTCAACAGCTATGGCTGTATGCTATATGTAAATTTCAGTTCTTTTACAAAGCTGATTTCCAAATTTTGGCATGTAAATGTGTATACATATATTGATCTTGGCCTCTGCCATCTTAAATGTTTACAGTAACATCTCCTTCTGGGGTGTGTAGTTAGGGAAATCATCTTGGTTCTCATTCCCCACTCTCCACCAAAAATAATGGAAAATGCCTCAGGTGAGGGAAAAAAATGGAGATGTATTTGCTTTTCTTCTCATTAGTGTTTATAATTATTTTCTTTTCATTCTCATTTGTGACACCACTGGTATTGCAAACCACAGAACCCAATACTAAAATTTTCCTGCTGTTCAGAATTCAGGCAATAGATGCCTTCACCCCTGCTCTTTTCTTGCCAACAACTGGAGGGGCTATTATATTACATGCATGGACTGTCCAATGATCAGAAGGCCAGGTGTCACTTTGAGTGACAACCTTCCAGGTTGCTAAAACTGTAATTCTGTTCATTCAGTTGAGTGATTGTGTGCCTGTATGTCACTTTGCCCTCAGAATATCTCCTCTTAACCTCCACTGTTTTGACTGAATTCTGGAGTCGATGCTGTAAGGAGATGGTGGTATAATGCAGAGAGCACTGACAGTTTGAAGCATGTGCAAGCTGCAGCGTATCTCTTGCTGCAATGTTTATATCTTTGGCTAATAGTGATATAATTCCTCTCTTTTTCTTAAGTGACAGGTAGTTGGGATTTGTGCTTTTGTTCTTCTATAAAAGGAAAAGCAGGTTCATGTGGTCTGTTAGATAGGATTCATCTAGTTTTAAGATTTGGGTCTAATTCTTCAACAACATTCCTATATTAACTTAGTTTAATGGAAATAATAAAACTATAGTTGTGCTTAACTGATTTTGTCATCTTACTCAGAATGGAGATCATTGTGTGGCTGACTTAACTGCAGTTGTTCTCAATTGATATTACTGAGTGTCAAGACCACCACAACGATGGGCTTGGAAACGAAGCGATCTGGTTAACTGGCCACAGGTGATAGCCAATGGAACGGTGTTTTTCTTAGCAGCATTTAGCTGCCAAAAAAACAGCAGGGCTGTTTTTTTCTCAATATCAATCCCTGTGATATTAAGTAAAAACATCTACATTGCCACTGACCCAGATAGCCGTATGGTTGCTTTGGTTAGCTCAACAATTTCATAAAAATTGGGAAGACTTACCATTCTTCAGAGTCAGATCTTGAGTGGGTAGAAAAGGCACCTCTCTTTGTGATATAACTGGATTAGGGCTCAGGCAATCTCTTCTTTATCCAAACAACAACGGCATCATATTATGAAGGTCTGGACACCTAGGATGGGGAGTTCATTCTTTTGGAGAAGACTCTTCTCTGGCTCTGAGTCCTAGTTTAGAAAGATACGTGAATGTGTCAGAGATTGCTATGCATTGCCAAAATTCACTTTTTGCTCTTCCTGGAGACACAGCTAGACTTAATTCCCAGTCTTTCTTTGGTTATGTGAAGCTATATGATAGAGTTTTGGCCAATGAAATTTGAGTGGAAGTGATGTGTGTCACTTCTTTGTCAGAGCGGTTAAGAAGTAGTTCTTTCTGCCTAGATGTCCATCAATGAATGAATGGATAAAGAAGATGTGGTATATATATACAATGGAATATTATGCAGCCATCAAAAAATGAAATCTTGCCATTTGCAATGCGTGGATGGAACTAGAGGGTATTATGCTAAGCGGAATAAGTCAGAGAAAGACAATTATCCTATGATCTCACTGATATGTGGAATTTGAAAAACAAGGCAGAGGATCATAGGGGAAGGGAGGGAAAAATAAAACAAGACAAAACCAGAGGGGGAGACAAACCATAAGAGACTCTTAATCTCAGGAAACAAACTGAGGGTTGCTGGAGTGGAGGGGGGTCGGAGGGATGGGGTGGCTGGGTGACAGACACTGGGGAGGGGATGTGCTATGGTGAGCGCTGTGAACTGTGTAAGACTGATGAATCACAGATCTGTACCCTTGAAACAAATAATATATGTTAAAAAAAAAAGTAGTTCTTTCCTATCTGCTGGCTAAATGGAGGCACTTCAAGGACCTACATATGGGTGGGGTCATGAGACAGAAAGATCCTGAATTCCCGAATTGAGATTGCTTGACTAGAAACACCTGTGTTGGAGTGTAACAAGAGTATGTATGGGTGTTTTCAGCCACTGAGATTTTAGGATTTACTTGCAAACAACAGCTAGCATTATTGCCCTCATTAGCCTGTCAGCGACAGAGAGAATGAATAGGGAAGGGAAGATTCTGGAGTAAATAGGATCAGTTGGACTGCTCTTGCAGAGATAAAGTAATATCAGCTGATTCTAGAGTCAAAGAAATAAAGAATAAGAATTTTGAATAAATAAAATGTTAGATGTAAAGGACAAATTAGAGACAAGATAACCTCAATATTTTAAGCTGAGATATTAGAATAGTAGTTACCTCACATAACCTCAATATTTTAAGCTGAGGTATTAGAATAGTAGTTACCTCAAAGAGTGATAATTGGGAAGAACACCTGAAGTAGGTGCAGTGAATGTTGTTTGGCTTATGAATAATATGAGGAGTTGGAAAAACAGAATGGGAGACTAGGTGAGAGGTCAGGGTGCAGCTTTAAATTTATGAGTCATTAATGTCCGCAAAGATAATGAGAGGAATGGTAGATGAGAAGTGTAATGGTAGCAAAGATGAGGATCCTACTGTTAAAAGAGAAATAGGAATCAGTAAAGAAGGCAGAAAAATAATCACTAGACAAATGAAAGAGCAATATAATAGCAGAGAAGAGAGTTTGCTAAATAACTTTTAAAAATTATAGACAAATGATTCGAGTACTCAGAAACAACAAGGAATGAGACAGAGCCATTTGTTTTGAGTTTTTAAGGCTCCTTCTTGGGCACATAGCTTTAGATGACTATGATAGATCTATATACCTATATATTGCTACTTTGTAATTTTGAAGGGATGGCCCCTGGGCTGGCCTACTGTAAGGCTGGGACAAAGGAAGCTTGGAAAGACATGAGACACATTTTGGATGTAGTATGTTTTAATATCTGTCAGATATTTGTTGAGCATCTTTTATATACTAAGCATTAAATAAAATGGATAGAATGGGAAATGGTCAGACTACCAGCCATAATACAGTCTTAGGTGCCCTGATGTGCTTTGGGGACACAAGGCTAGGTTTGATGAAGTTTTTAGAGAATGTGATATCAAAGCAAAGTAAATTTCAAACAGAGAGTACAGAATGAGCAAAGGCAAGCAAGCACATGGATGGGAAAGAATCGAGGAATGGGGAGAGGTCATGTGTGGCTCCTGGGTGATAAGGCAGGAAAGGAAGGGCCTTTGGGACTTGTTCTGGAGCACTGTAGTTCTACTGAGGGTTTTAAAAAGAGGAGGGACACAGATCTGTGCTTTGAAAACACGGTTCTGGCAGCTTTGAGGAGGCAGGATCAGATAGATATGGGAGAAACAGGAAACATGGAAGCCCATTAAAAGATTATAACAATTGTCAGGCAGGAAATACTGAGGGTCAGAAAGTAGAGCAGGAGGCACGGGAAAGAAGGAGGGAACAGATATGAGTATGTTACAGAACTGGAAATGGTAGAATTCTCTGACAGACTGGATGTAGAAATGAGTGGAAAGCTTAAAATTCAACAATGCTGCCTAAATTTGAGGAAGCCATTACAGGTATAGGGGGTGGGGAATTGGTATTATATATTTAGATTATTATCCACTACATCTAATCTGGGGGGAGAAATTGCCTTCAGCCTCAAGGAATATCCAGAATCCAACTGCTTCTCATCACTTCTTCCTCTACTACTCTAGACCAAGCTGCTGTCCTCTTTTGCCTGGATTACTACAGTGCCTTCTAGTTTTCCTGCTTCTACCCTTGGCTTTTGATAGTCTATTCTCAGTGCAGCAGTCAAAATTATCCTGCTAAAATAAAAGGACAAGCCTCTCCTCTTCTCATTATCTTTCACTAGCTTTCTATCTCTCTCAGAGCAAAACCAAAACTCTCATATGATCTACAAAGAATTGTCCAATCTATCATCCTTTCTGCCCTGCCCCCTGCATCCATACATCCACACCTACACACCTATTATCTGCCATCTGACTCCCTTAGCTCCAGTTTCATTGGCTTCCTTGTGATTCCTATAATAGAACAGGTATACATTTGCCTCAGGCCCTTTGCACTTGCTTTGTCTGTTGGGAATGCTCTCTCTTGGAAACCTGCTGCATGGTTTTACTGTCTCACTTTTTCAGGTCTTTACTCGAATGTCATTATTTGCAGAGAGGCCTTCCCTGGTTATTCTTTAAATGTAAGCATGCCCCTCTTCTTCCCCTTCTCTGCTTAATTTTGATTCTTAGCACTTTTCATTGTTCAACATTCTTGATTTTTACTTAATTACCTTGTTTACTGTGTCTTCCTCACTAGAATGTAAGGTTCATGCGGGTGGGATTAAAAACAAAGAGTGCTTGGGGGCACCTGGGTGGCTCAGTAGGTCAAGCTTTGAACTCTTGATTTCAGCTCAGGTAATGAGCACGTTAATGATCTCAGGATCAAGGGGATCAAGCCCTATGTTGGGCTCTGTCCTGGGTGTGGAGCCTGCTTGAGAGTCTCTCCTCCCTCTGCCTTCCCCCTTACCCTCGCTGGTGAACTCTCTCTTTCTCTAAAAAAAAAAAAAAAAAGAGTAAGTATAAAAACAAAGAGTGCTTGGCACATAGCCATTGTTCAGTATTTGCAGAATGAATAAAAGTTCCAGGGAAATGCAAATAGAAATGAAAAGGCTAACATTGGGGAAATTATTTTCTTAAGAATAAAGATCATCGAGAGATATTCCCAGATCTCCATCAGGCAACAATGTTATTCATCAATATTTCTTCAAAATGCTTTAAATAATATTCAAGATATATTACCTAAATAATAAAGTAATAAAATTATTATTGCTTTTAAATGTTGAAACTGGGATTACAGAAAGAGTTTTGCAGACATGTATAGTAAAAGGTATGGTCTAGAAATGTGTCTTTTAAATGAGATGAGGACTGGAGTCTGAGGATCAGCCATGCCATCTCTGTGAATTCCACATCTACATTGGGAGGCTTGATGCATATGATTGGTGAGAGGTTGCAAGTCACTGAAGGGCTCAAAGATCTCCTTATATTTATACATCTTTGAGACAGTAAAAAGGAATTAATTCTTGCCTGTTCTCCATTCTAAACCATGACACTGAAAATCATAAGACAATATACATCATCATTCTTCTAACTTCTACAAACAATTCACTAATAATGTAACCATAAACTGTCAGCTTTAGATAAATGTGTTTTAGACAATAAAGGCAGTGTAAAAGGAGAACATTATAAATGTATAACACCTGAACTAAAGAAGTAAAGGAAGTGAAGGTAATAAACACTTGGCCATGGAGGTACCATGATCGCCTCCCAGCGTAAGGCTCATCCACTGCACTCAGGTTGTGTTGACCTCTGCAATTTCCCCAAATGTGGGAAACTCGACTGCATAATATGTTAGTAGGAGTTATTGGGGTGCTTGGCTGGCTCAGTCGGTAGAGCATGTGATGCTTCATCTCAGGGTCATGAGTTCAAGCCCTATGTTGGGTGTGGAGCCTACTTAAAAAAAATGTGAAGATAATAAAGCCAGTCTTAATTTTTGAATTGCACGATTGATTCATCTGTTTGTCAACACTGAATTTGTCCTTTGTGCTAAGCACTGTTTGGGAGACAGGGATGCAAGATTAACAAAAAACAATGCTCACTGCAGATAAAGTTCGCACTGTAACTGGGAACACAGGCAGGAAAATGAATAATTATTTTACTGTATAAAATATTATGATAGAGTTATACAAAAGATGCTATGGGAGGCAATGAGAAGAAAATGTCCAATCACAAAGCCTTTTGTTTGCAGAAATCCAGGATGTGATTGTGAGGAGAAAAAGCAATATACACGGTTTGGTGCATATATATTTATAGTAATATTAAATATAAAAATAAATACATGGAAGTACAAGTTTAAACTATTTTTAATTAATCAAATTGATAGCTGAATTTATGGATGATGCAGCATCCTCATAGATGATTATGTGTATGGCAGTTGACAATTTGAATCTGAAGCTCAGGATAGAGGTTGGGGCTAGAAAGCAGCATTTTGATGTTGTTGAAGTAAATAAGATTACTCAGAGAGTAGAGCAAGATGGTTCAATTATCTATCTATCTATCTATCTATCTGATGGGTGGGGGAAAAGAAGCCTGTGACAGAAATGGTGGAAAAATATCAAGGGAGTTGGAGTCAATACAGGAGACCCATTTTAAATATCAAGGAGGAAAAATATGGAGAAAGAAATTCTCTATCCTGTCAAATGCTTTGTAACATCAAATGAAATAAAATATTATTAAAAGAAAATACTGCAGATAGCTTCTTTAACTGATGGGTAGACTCAAAGTTTTAAACTGGTTTTATTACTCTTTAGAATATTAGGTACCTTCATACCTACAAAAAGTAACTCAGGAACTAGAGAAAAAAAAAATCATTAAAGTTTTCAATGTGGTCTTTCCATTGTATCAGCAAACACATTACCTGGTTTTTATTAGTCCAATAAAAGCTATGGCTTTTTCAAAAATTCAGGTTTGGATAAAATCCACATGATTTCTGGATTTTCAAAATCTACTCTATAAGGCCATAAGGAGGATATCGCATGGATCCAATTTTACGGTATCTCTATATTTTTTCCAGGTCATTTGTTTCTTGCCCTCTTCTTTCCCAGTATTTCCTATAGAGTTTCTCTGTGGTTTTCAAAATCCCACTAGCATATTTTTGTCATACCCGACATTCATCTTGTTGTGGGCTTAGATATTTCTGGAAGATCAAATCATAGAGCCTAATAAAACACAGATAATGGCATTTTTGACTATGTGGTACATCCACTTCTTAATGAGTTTAGGGGCACGCTATCTGGTAAATGGAAGAGTGGGCACTAAGGCAGTTTGGGTCACTGGCAGGCGTCAATGTGATTACTGGCTGGCAGAAATGTGGATGAGTTGGTCTATGTCTAATCCTTTTGTGGCTTCCTGTGTGACACACTGTAATGAAAACATCACCGCAAATTACAAGAGTTGTCAAAATGGGCTACTAGAAGATTTTTTTTGCTTTAGAGTTTGCTAACCAAAAATATACAGTGCATTGTGTCATATCTATAGGCTGCTCATGCTCAGTGGATGTACACAGGAGCTGAGCAATTAATGCGTGATAAGAAAGTTAAACCCTCTTTGAAGTCAATGGACTGGGGTCTAGAGGATAACTGTTTCATCAGTTGGAATATAGAAGTAGGTTGAAAGTCAAGTTTCACTCTGGGCTAAACTCATATTTGCTTTTGAATACTAGGTATTTAGTTTGAGTATTAAAGAGAGTTACACTGTTTCTATACTTACTATTTAAGATTTGGGGTGTATGATGTAACCGTTAAAAACACACAGACAGGGGCACTTGGGTGGCGCAGTTGGTTAAGCTAGTGACTTGGTTTTGGCTCAGGTCCTGATTGAGCCCCACACTGGGCTCCTGCTCAGTGTGGAGTTTGCTTGAGACTCTCCTTCTTCCTCTGCCTCTCCCTGCTGCTCTCTCTTTCCCTCTAAAATAAATAAATCTTAAAAAAAAACCCAGACTTTCTTCTATAAAACTAGTTAATCAAAAAATAAATAAATAAAACTGTTTAATCATTTAGGTCCTCCCAGGAAATTTATATATTAGTATATTAATTGTTTGCTTGGGCCATGCAATATAGATTAAGATTCTTGGGAAAATTAAAAGATCTTAACCAATTCACTACTGAAACCACATAACTAGAGTAATAATAGATACAGTGCGAAGTGCTTTTCAATGATTTTCTCACTTCTTCCAAGAGCTTTAGAGATCTGTACTATTACCTTCCCATTTTACAGATGAAGTATCAGAGACAGGCATACATATGGAGCAAGGGCGACGTCATGTTTCAAACTCAGGGAGTTTGACTCCAGACTGCATGCTCCTGGCCACTTGCCTAGTCTTTGCCTACCTTTGCGTAGTTTGTGTTGCCACATACTTTATATCATTTGAGTTTCTCAGTACTAGGAGGCAGGCACAGGAGGACAACTATTCCTATTTTGAAGATGAGGTTCAAGACAATTACATGATTTATACGGGGTCTCATAAAAAAAAAAAAAAGAAATCTGTGACAGAGTAGACTAAATTCCAGCTTTCTTAACTCTATTTTAGTCACTTGTTATCTGTTAATCAACTCACTTCTTTTAGGGAAACTAGAATTTCTCCTATAAAAAAATAAAATATTCTAATGGAGTATATGTGTACTTTAAAACATGTCATTAACATTTCTCTCAAAGATAAATATGAAAGTAGACTAACTTTTCTTTGACGCATTAATTCAACAGGTAGTTGTAAGGCAGTTTTGAAGGGTCAGAAATAAAACTGTGGAAGTATTTGGTTCAGAGGTAGCAGCTGAAGTCATCAGAGAAGAATGGGCCCCCCAGGGGGAAGGATTATGAAAGTATCATGTTATGGCCAGCAAGGAATGGAACCCTCAAAAAGATTTTGATGTATATAATTAAGTTTAAAGTAGTTCAAGACTATTACTCTATTATAAATGGCTCCTCCGTCCAAACCTAAAAGACCAAATCAGTTAAGCCCACACTTAATGCATGTTTAATACGTCCAGAACAGTAGGCAGAGGAAGTCAACGATAACTGAGGCTGAGCCCCAGCTTTCAGGGAAGGCCTTGTAAATAAGGACTAGGCAACATGGCAAGTTTTGATATGAGACAGAATGTGAGATGAGAAGTGCCACAAGAAAAGTAAAAAATACAATGGGGTTCAAGGAGAGGTGAGAGCACATCTGGCTGGGGGCAATCCAGAAAGCTTTGTAGGAATACATGTTGTAGGATGGGTAGGGTTTCAACATGGGAAAGAAATGTGTGGGGTGAGGGTAGTGGGGGAATTTAAACAGGGTGACTCTCAATCTATAAATTGAGAAAGAGAATGGAAGGAAGTTTATATTTTACCCTAATTTCTTAAAATCACACCTATTTTTAATGGTTCTCTGAAAGAAGAGAAGCATGAAATGTACTATAATTAAATCTAAAACTTCTAATTGATAAGGCTTTTCTTCCAAGGAAGTTGAAGAATTGTGCGATCAAGATAATCTGAATGATTATCTTTTGCAGTAAGTAGGGACTAAAAAAAAAAAAAAATCGAGTGTCTAAGTAATTGGCTTTGCAAGAAAAAGTCACTGGTAAGTTAAAAATAGAGTTAGCACCATCTTTGGAGTATCTTCTACTTCTCCACTTCTTAAGACAAATGACAGAGATTATAAAAGCTTAATTCTGGAATTGAGAAATGGATATTAGTGAAATGAGTAGAAAAAATGTTTTCTAATATAGTTGCAATCTACAATTTTTTATAACAGTTTCTTCTTAAATATGGGAAAGTGTACAAACGTCCTCTGCTCTTCACAAACATCCAAAAGCTATATTCTACCAGATAAAAATCTCTCAGCTCATCATGCTAGAATGTCTGAGACTCATTAGAACATACCAAATACATTCCACTTATCAAATGAATGAAAGTACCAGAAGGTTGCTCTGTTGAACACAACCTATATAACAAACATGTGTGGCGACTCCCCAAGGACCTATTGGAGTGTGGTGGTAACGGCAGTGAACTCAGTCCCTAGCTAACAGTTCGAGACTCTTCGTTCTCTCAGGGAACAAAGCATTTCCTAGGAATTCTTACCCAAAAGTGTTTAAATTGTTAGCACTCAAATTATGTTTTAGCTAATATAGGCACCATCCCAGTACAGAATAAAAGAAACAGGGGGATGGGAAACCTGTGATGAGTAAATTTGAATTTGAGAATGGCCAAATAGGTTTTACACAACACTGCCAGACTGATTTAGGTGAAGGTTGAAGCTGTTTTACCGGACTCAAACTTCAACTCCTGGAAAGGAAGAATGGAATTTTCTTCTGAGTGAAGATCATGTTCTAGTCACATGATTTAGGGCCCTTCTAATCTGGCTTTCTATTTGATTTCAAGAATTTAGTGTACACTGAGAAAGAACTGATTAAACGATGATAATAGAACACTCAGAAAGTCCTATGTTTAAATGGCTCAAGTTCATTAAGAGTTTAAGAAAATTATTTAAAGAGAATTTGGGAGTATTTTGTTGTTATTTCCATATTCAGTCCCTAGTTTGCCTTTATTTAAAGACAGACTTTATTCTTTAGGGCAATTTTAGGTTTACAGCAAAACTAAGCACAAAGTACAGAACTCTCATATACCCTTGTCCCCCCACACACTACTTCCCCCACTATAGGCATACAACACCAAGAGTCTGCATTTGTTACAATGAGTGAAGTTACATGGACACATCACTATCAACCAAAGTCTATAGTTTACATTAGGGTTCACTTTGGTGTTGTACATTCTATGGGTTTAGACAAATGTATAATGATATGTATCCATCACTCTAGTATCATTCATAATAATTTAACTCTCCCCCAAATCCTCTGTGCTCTGCCTATTCATCCTTCCATCCATTCCTAACTCCTGGCAACTACAAATCTTCTTACTGTCCCCACAGGTTTTCCTTTTCCAGGACATCATATAGTTGGTATCTTACAGTATGTTGCCTTTTTAGATTGGCTTCTTTCACTTACTAATGTGCATTTAAGTTTCCTCCATATCTTTTCATGACTTGATAGCTCATTTCTTTTCAGCACTAATATTTCATTGTCTGGATATACCACAGTTTATTCATTCACCTATTGAAGGACACCTTTGTTGCTTTCAAGTTTAGGCAATTATGAATAAAGCTGCTACAAACACTTGTGTGCATCCTAAGTTTTCAACTTCTGTGGGTAAATATCAAGGTGCATGATTGTTGGATCATATAGTAAGAGTATGTTTAGCTTTGTAAAGAAGCTGCCAAATTATCTTCCAAAGTGGTTGTATCATTTTTCATTCCCACTAGTAATGAAAGAAGAGTTCCTGTGCTCCACATCCTGGTCAGCATGTGTTTTCATTTCTGGATTTTGTCTGTTCTAGCACAGTAGTATAGTTCTAATAGGATTTTGTTCTAATTGTTTTAATTTGCATTTCTCTAAAGACATATGATGTGGAACATCTTTTCATATGCTTATTTACCATTGGTGTATCTTCTCTGGTGAGGTATTTATTTAGGTCTTTAGCCCTCCCCCCTCTTTTTTAGAGAGGAAGAAGGTGGGGAAGGGGCAGAGGGAGAGAGAGAATCTTAAGCAGGCTCCACTCCCAGTGGGGAGCCCAACATTGGGCTAAATCTCACAACCCCGAGATCATGACCTGAACCAAAATCAAGAGTAGGACACTTACCCAACTGAGCCACCCAGATGTCCCTCTTTTGCCCATTTTAAAAATCGGATTGTTTGTTTTCTTATTGTTGAATTTTAGAGTTCCTTGTATGTTTTGGATACAAGTACTTTATCAGATGTGCTTTTTGCAAATATTTTCTCCCAGGCTGTGGCTTTTGACATTATCTTTCACAGAGCATAAGTTTTTAATTTTAATGAAGTCCAGCTTATCAATAATTTCTTTCATGGATTATGCCTTTGCTGTTGTATCTAAAAAGTAATCATCATACCCAAGGTCATCTGGATTTTCTCCTATGTTGTCTTATAGAAGTTTTATAGTTTTGCATTTTACATTTAGTCTGTGAACGATTTTCAGTTAATTTTTATGAAGGGTAAAAGGTCTGTGTCTAGATCCATTTTTTTTTTTTTTTTTGCACATGGCTACCCAGTTGTCCCAGCACCATGTTAAAAAGATTATATTTCTCCATTGTTTTGCCTTTGCTCCTTTGTCAAACATCGGTGGACTACATTTATGTGGGTCTATTGCTGGGCTCTCTATTCTATTCCATTAATCTATTTGTCTATTAGTTTGCCATTATGGGGTAATATAATTAGTTGTTATTCTGGATTTATGAAGACAAAAGAAAAGCTCTTCTTACAAGTTCTTCTTGTAGGTCAAAATATTTTAGTTATACTGATTAATTTTTTCAACTCTGTGAGACACAGTAGGAGAACAAAACTTAGTTTTCTTTCCAAAGAGTTGTAAAATGGGATACTTAATTTCTGGAGGAAAAATTTGGAATTATGAGTCTTTTTAATTTAATTTAATTTATTTATTTGGGAGAGAGAGTGAGCATGGGGGGGAGGAAGAGGCAGAAGGAGAGGAAGAAGCAGACTCCCTGCTGAGTAGGGAGCATGACCTGGGGCTCAATCCCAGGACCCCGATATCATGACCTGAGCCAAAGGCAGAGGCTTAACAGACTAAGCCACCCAGGCGCCCCTGAAATTCTGAGTCTTGGAAGGAGGCTTCCTTGTCTTTTCTTTCCTCTGCTGATACTCAGACTCTGCACGGGATCCATTAACTTTCTCCCATTCCACCTACTCCTGCCTGGGGCACAGAAGGTTTCCATGCCAGGGGCTGGGGCTTGCAAGATGAATTTGAAAATGTTAAAGAATCTGTTCAGCTGGAAAGAAGGGGTGTGGTGGGAAAAGTTTCTTTACTCCTGAGGCTTGCTGGAGGGCAGAATCAAGTGCTCAAATACCTCTTCCTTCACTACCTTTTCCTCTCTTTTTGCTCTCTCTTCCATTTAACTAAGGATTCCTTTGCAAATACACTCATTGCAAATGTAGTGGCTCTATGATTTAAGTGTTCTTGAAACCTCTTTTTCAAAACACAGATTCCCAGACCTCACCATCCAGAAGTTAGGATTCCACGGGTGTGGTTGGGTCACAGGAATCTACCTATCTTTTTTTAAAGATATATTTATTTATTTGACAGAGAGAGAGACAGCAAGAGAGGGAACACAAGCAGGGGGATTGGGAGAGGAAGAAGCAGGCTCCCCACTGAGCAGGGTTCTATCCTAGGACCCTGAGATCACAACCTGTGCCAAAGGCAAACACTTAACGAGTGAGCCACCCAGGCACCCCAGGAATCTACCTTTTGATCAAGCTCCCGCCAGCTGTTCTAATGTAGATGGCTCCAGAATGCACTTTGAGGCATTTTGTCATAGAGGTCATTAAATACTAATAAATTGAGTGCTAGAGTGTTAAAACAAGTACATTAAAAAAAGCAGAAAATATGAGCTAAATACCATTTAAAATTCAAGATTTCACCAATTATAAATGCAAATAATCAAATAAAATAGCTGCAATGCTCCTGAGAGGTTACTGCTTCTAAGATTCCCTATCACAAACAATAAGGATACAAAGATGTATATGCCTATTTATGTAACTAATGAATCCAGATTATAACAAGCCTCATGAGAAGGTGCTGCAAATGGTGTTAGCATTTATTGACATACTTTGACCATGAGTCTTCTTATTTGATATTGCTTATTCCCCCAAATTTATGTTTTCTATGCAAACACATAATTAATGGGTCTAAAATAGAAATTAAATTTTTAGATAATTTGTTTCCAAGTGCTGGTACTTTCTAGGACAAAATTTATGTTGAAGCAAAAATTGATAGAACATGAGGGTGGAGCTCATTTCACTAGTTCATGAGCTCATTTTGTGATTGTGAAATATTTTCTGATTTCATTTTTTTCTACTTGTTTTTATTAAAATTCCACACTGCCCATGTCCTAGGTATCTCAAATGTACCTCTTTCCTTGTGATCTATGTGGGTTTAGCTAACATGTATTTCCAACCTAACGTAGGATCTAATTTTTCGCTGAGATGGTACTGTTTTTTTTTTCAACAACATACTGCCTTTTCTTTGAAAAATTATTTTGAAAGACGTTAAGAAAAATGTGGTAGGGCCAAACTTTTTATGTGTCAAATTGAATACACTGAATACTCTCCTTTTAAAAAGTTAAGCTCTTTAGTATTTTTCAAGGAATATCTATATATGTATGTATATACATATATATATAAAATCTCTCCACCAGTGATTAAATATATAATTTAACCTATTTTGGTAACAGTTAATTTTATTATTAGCTTTTTAAGAACAATATGAACAGAGCTTTTTTATGATTTGTCTCTGGAAAGCAACTGTCAGCTGTCAATTCTACCACAACTCAGATCTCTTTATGGGTGAAATCCAACATTAGTAACTCCTCATTCATCTCATGGACTAAGATGTTCTGAATGTAGTAAGTTGATTTATTCATTTAACAACTGTTTATCGAGAGCCCACCTCAGGCAGGGCATTCTTGTAGGTACTTCACGCAAATGAAGCCATTTCCATCATTCAGTTCTAATAACTTTTTCTATTAAAAACATTTACAAGGGGTGCCTGGGTGGCTCAGTCGGTTAAGCGTCTGCCTTCAGCTCAGGTCATGATCCTCGGGTCCTGGGACCTGGGATCCTGGGATCGAGTCCCGCATCAGGCTCCTTGTTCCGTGGGGAGTCTGCTTCTCCCTCTCCCTCTGCCTCTGCCTCTCTCTCTCTGTCTCTCATGAATAAATAAACAAAATCTTAATAAATAAATAAATAATAAAAACACTTACAAGAGTGAATCTTTCAAACAATTAAAAAATTACACAATGTGCTGTTGTAAATAAAGTCTTCTCATCTTACCCTGTTTGTATCCAATTCTGCAGGATTAATCATTTTCTCAGGTATTCAAAGGTATACTTATAATTTTCCATGCACATCCAAGAATATACATACAGACACATTTGTATACACTGTTTATAACAAGATGGAACAACACTGAAAGTATTGTTTGACAGTTTGCCTTTAAATTTCAGTAAACATAAAATGAATATTTGTATATACCAATCATCTTGCTCTTACTAGTAGAGAGCCTCCTATTACTGGACATTAACTTCATAATAACAGTATAGTGGATGTAGTTACACATATAATCTGACACTCTTTTGCTAATATTTATGTAGGATAAATCCTAAGGAATCTTAGAATTGTTAGCCCTGAAACAGATACATATAAAAGTTTTAATACGTAATATCAAATGATGTTACGTTTTCCATTGCTATCTGACAAATTACCACAAATTTACCACAATACACATTTATTTTCTCACAGTTTCCAAGGAGCAAGAGTCCAGCATGGTTTAGCTAGGTCCTTTGCTCAGGGTCTCACAAGGCTGTTATCAAGGTGTCAGATGGGTCCGGGGTCTCATCTGAGGCTTGGGGCCTCCTTCAAACTCACGTAGTTGTTGGCAGAATTCATTTTCTTGCAACTATTGAACTCACACTGTCTTGCTTCTTTAAGACCAGAGGAGAGATTCTCTATTTCTGACTCTGACCTCTAGACTTTCTATTAAAGGGCTCCTGTGATTAGAAGAGACCTACCCAGGATATCCCTCTTAATTAACTTAAAGCTGGCTGATTAATTATACCTGCAAGTCCCTTCACTTTTGCTATCTAATGCAATATAATCACAAGAATGACATCCCATAATTTTTGCCATATTCTATTGGTTAGAGCAAGTTATAGGTCTTTCCCACACTAAATGTGAGGGGACTATACAAGGGCATGGGCCATTGAAAGTCATTTTAGAAGTCCGTGTACCACAGTATTCTAAGAGTGTTATAATAATCTCTATTCTCCATAAAGCAGAAACAGACCCATAAATACAGAGAACAAACTGATGGTTGCCAGAGGGGAGGGGCATGGGGGCATGGGCAAAATGGGTGAAGGAGAGTGGGAGATACAGGCTTCCAGTTATGGAATAAATGAGCCACGGGGATAAAAGGTACAGCATAAGAAATATAGTCAATGGTATTATAATAGGGTTTTGGTTTTATGGTGACAGATGGTAGGTATGCTTGTGGTGAACAGAGCATAATGTAGAGACTTATTGAATCACTATGCTGTACACTTGAAACTGATGTAACATTGTGTGTCAAGTGTAATGAAAAAAAAATCTATCTTCTCACCAAACTTCTTGAGGAAGGTTTTAGAAGTCAAGATTTAGTCAGGCAAACAGAGACCACGCTATGAATTCCATAAATCAGAAATTTTAGTACTTGGAATTAGAAGCTTTTATAACCATGGAAGGGCTAGGGAAACATCTAGATAGCTGCCAACAATGATTTCTGGCTGTAGCAACAGTGTGGGTGGTTCTTTACAACTTGCCAGCAAGTTGATAAAATCTTCCAGAATCTCTGGGAAGCTCTGACCGTCAGGAGCCCGGAAATGGGTGGGTCTCTAGAGCTAATCAGAATCTCACAACTGCACATTTATCTGGCTGTAGCAACCTCTGGAGAATGACGGTCCTTCCCTCTTTTCAGCTTCCTTAATCTGGCACAAGTGTGTCTTATTAGCATGGTACCTGGAACCATGCAATGAAAGGGATTTGGAGAAAGGTGATTCCTGGCTTCTCTCTCTCTCTCTCAAAAGACTTTATTTATTTATTTGACAGAGAGAAAGACACAGCGAGAGAGGGAACACAAGCAGGGGGAGTGGGAGAGGGAAAAGCAGGCTTCCCGTGGAGCAGGGAGCCCGATGTGGGGCTCGATCCCAGGACCCTGGGATCATCACCTGAGCCGAAGGCAGACGCACAACGACTGAGCCACTCAGGCACCCCTCCTGGCTTCTCTCTTAATGAAAGGGACTTTAAGAGGGAGTTTGGTGATGCTGCGCTACACCGACAATCTAGTGCCCATTCCCCACAACTATTTCAACACTAAAAATGATCAGTCTTTTAAAATTTTGCCATTCGAATAAGTGAAAAATAGTTGGGTGTGGTTAGTTTTAACTTTCATTTCCTTAATCAGAGTAAGGTGAATCACCTATTTGTTCTAACATTTTAATCCAATTTGAGTAGGGGCGCCTGGGTGGCTCAGTTGGTTGAGTGGTAGACTCTTGATTTTGGCCCTGGTCATGATCTCAGGGTTGTGAGATGAGCCCCGCACTGGGCTCTGCACTCAGTGTGGAGTTGGCTTGAGTCTCCCTCTCCCCCTTCCTGTGCCCATGTTCTTTCTCTATCTAATAAATAAAAATAAATAAATAAATAAATAAATACAATCTTTATAATCCAATCTGAGTAGTGTGTATTTTATATCTTAGAAGACACTGATACAAACTTGGGATATCCAAACCTGTTTCTACATAAAACATTCAGACTGACCCCAGTCTCCTCATTCAACCACTGATTTAAAAGGAAAAGAAAACAGAGCCAATTCTGGTAATTAGCTTCATCTTTCATTTTCAGGCTTTTGTTAAAACTACTCTATCATAAAGAAAATGCTTAAACATTGGAACATGCTCAAGGATCAGATGGCACAAATAACTCTAATGAGTTATATAGGGAATGATTAAAGGGAAATAACATTTTTTTAATCAGTGTCTTAGTTTTAAACTTAGAAGATATCAATATTGATTGTTGTACTTTACATTTAAAAGCTTGTTTGAATTTCTTCCTTTTAACTTCATATCTAGCGATAAACCATTGTTTCTAGACACAAGTGGGTAATACACAAAAAATGTTTTATAGCCAAACCCCTATGTCATCAATAAGTCAAAGGCTAAAAATGGGGCCTACTGGCAATCACTGCTATTTAAAAAAAATCATTATGTTTAATCTCTACATGCTACTCAGTCAAACTTGGAAAGCATATACTAATCTTTCTTTTATGTGACATTTTTTTGTTTCACATATACTTTAGGCTCATTTTAGCTATTAAAATTATATGTTGTATCCTATCAAGCTTTGCTTTTATTTTAGAAATGTCTATTATGGATTCAATGTTTAATTTGGTCAACAGAAAACTAGGTGAACAGCAAATAAATTGCATTTCTTGGCAAGCCTGGAAATGATTATTTTTCATTTTGTTCATTATTGAATGTGTTATATGTACTCTACAAGAATACTATCTCAATTACTATCCACTGAGCAACAATTCAACCCAATATATCAATAAAATACAACATTTTTAGAATGGTTCTGAGCAATTGATTACGTAAGGTGGAGAATTGCTAACTATAGTATGAAATAAATCCCTAAAGCTCAATGGCTAAAAACAAAGGAAGTTAATTTTTACTCGTAACAGTCTGATGCAGGTGTTTCTAATCTGCAGGCATCTTGATCCCCATGTGGTGATTCAGGGATCTAGGTTTCTATTATCTTCTTCTTTTTTTAAAATTTTATTTTATTATGTTATGTTAATCACCATACATTGCATCATTAGTTTTTGGTTTCTATTATCTTCTGTATATATAACCTTTCAGAACATGAAAGATGTCCTCTGCATCTAGCTTGCAGTGGGAAAATTCACAGTAAAATCTTTCAATTCATTAAATTGCCTCTGGGAGAAGGCCAGACTAAATGTATGGCACCCAGAAAAACCATTCAGTTGGACAAAATAACTCAAGGAAAAAAGCAGATTAAAAATTCAGCTTTCTATAGCAAAGCCTGCAGTCTCAAAGAGCACCCCTTAAACTGAAAGAGAAATATGGGGTGTGTGTGTGTGTTGCAGAGGGAGGGGATGATGGTAGTAGTGGTGGTTCTGAGAATAGAAAAAACAGAAAGAAAAACAGGAATTGTGAGACCATATCTTGAAATGAACTATGGTCACTTCATCAAAGAAACATACCACTTTTGCGGGATAAAATCCTATTGCTAAAGAATCCATGAGCCTGGACTAAAGGGCTGTGACTGCTCAAGATTTAAAACAGGTCTTGGGAGTCTATCCTTCTTATGTGCAGGTGACAGAGAAATCTGTGCGGTCCACATGGGGTTTATTCTAACGATCACCTCAATTGCAACCAAAGAGGACACTGAAAAGGGGAAAAAAAAATCTCAGGATGGAACCAGGGAGATCTTCCTAAGGTGTGAAATTAGGGCTTAACAAAGGAATAGCCCCGTACTCTTGACTGAAAAACCTCACAATATTTGCCTAGTAGGATTTCAGAATTGTTACAGGCCAGTGGGTTCTGGGTATCTAATAACCATCCTATTTTCACTGTAGTTACTATTCCATCACTGTGCATTGAGTGGCTGTAGGACAGATGGATTCACATTTGAAAGTGATTTAGAGGTGAGTACACATCCCTCACAGATAATGGACTTTGATGAGGATGCCAAGAGAGTGGGCCTTCTGGCTTTCTCCCTTGAGGAGGACTTGAATGGGATCCATGTGTGGAAAGAAGGGAGCAAAGGAATGTTTGGTGCTTGGGAAGGCAGCCTGACACACATATTGATGTTCTCCCAATGTTCCATCTGCTCCCCCACATTTCCCAGCCTGAGTCCCTCATTGTATAGAACAGAGTTCCTTGCAGAGTGCCAACTCAGGGCAGGGCAGGTAGCCTGGAAGGTAAGGCATAGAACTGAGAGAAAAGATAAAAAGTAGAAAAGCTGAAGATGTTATGACACATTTTGCTTATATTAAAATTTATCTAGGAATAATACAGAATCCATCATCCATCTGATAGAATAGTAGCTAACATTTTTTTTAAAGATTCTATTTATTTATTTGACAGAGAGAGACACAGCAAGAGAGGGAACACAAGCAGGGGGAGTGGGAGAGGGAGAAGCAGGCTTCTCGCTGAGCAGGGAGCCTGATGTGGGGCTCGATCCCAGGACCCTGGGACCATGAACTGAGCCGAAGGCAGACGCTTAACCTGAGCCACCCAGGTGCCCCTATAGTAGCTAACATTCATTGAGCATTTATGTATGCCAGCTTCTGTATCAACTCATTTAGTCAGTACAATTATTGCCCTGTGAGTTGTTGGTCGTACTCTTATTCCGTTTTCCAAATGAGGAAAGTGACACAGAGTGAAGGTAAGCAGCTTCTTAGTGGCACACAGCTAGTCAGTGGCAAAGATGCGATAAGTGACTTCATGCAGATTTCTAAACAGAGCAGAAGGCCAAGTCAGTGATGAGAAATGTAGAAAAGGTTAGAGTACCAGAAGGCTCTGTTGTTAAAATAACTGTGTTTGCCAGAAAGGGCAAAGTTAAGGGCGGGAAGCACCAGAGACTGGTTATTTCCAATTCTACTCTGTGGATTTGTCTAACTAGGTGACAGTTACTTGAGGAGAGAATTTTCTGATAAAATTTTATTTAGATTTTTTTCCCTTTCTCTCTCTCTCTCTCTTTTTTAAGATTTTATTTATTTATTTGAGAGAGAGAGAGAGCACAAGTAGGCAGAGCGGCAGGCAGAGGGAGAAGCAGGCTCCCCGCTGAACAGAGAGCCCAATTCGGGACTCGATCCCAGGACCCTGGGATCATGACCTGAGCCGAAGGCAGACATTTAACTGACTGAACCACCCAGGTGCTCCTCCTTTCTCTCTTTTTGCATTTCAATTATGAACCTATGTGGAACGTGTTTAGTTGAAACACACACCAGGTATTTTATAAGTGAAATCTCAAATTCTAAATGCCAGTTTAACACTACATAAAATTAGGACAGGACTTCAAATTGTACTTAAAAAACACTGTATGTGTAAGATACACTATTCTTTGAAACTGGCTCTTTCAAGTTTCCCTAAATATAACACTTTTAAAGAAAAAAAAGGAACAAACTATAGCAGTTTACATTGAACTGGTGGTGTTTGGTGATTTTTCGCTTCAAGTTGAACGTAATACCTTATTTTTGAAACTGATTTGCTCTTGGTGCTACCAAACCCTAAATGCCATCACAAATGATGAGGTATTATTGTTACATTTTGTTAGAGGAATCACCAAATTTAAATGTGTCATGGATGGTATTTCCCTTTTCAATAGACACTTACTTTGGTGTCAGAACCCTTATTTTATTTTATTTTTTTAGATTTTATTTATTTATTTGACAGAGAGAAACACAGCGAAAGAGGGAACACAAGCAGGGGGAGTGGGAGAGGGAGAAGCAGGCCTCCCTGCAGAGCAGGGAGCCCGATGCGGGGCTCGATCCCAGGACCCTGGGATCATGACCTGAGCCAAAGGCAGACGCTTAATGACTGAGCCACCCAGGTGCCCCACCCTTACTTTATTTTTTATTGCAATAGTAATCACCCATTAACTTATTGCTCTGAATTCTTCTATTTTTAAATTTCAAATTCTACTTTTCACATTACTAGAAATTTAAAAAAAAAGTAAATAAACTACAATAACACTGTGGTCAAGTCCTTCTTTTGTCTGTCTATACTTTTTCATTTAAAAATATACATAATTAAAAAATATATGCAACCTCTAAAATATATATACATAATTTATGCTGCTGCTATAATAGTATTAATTTTCTTTTCATTTTCCCAATGAAAGATGATGCACACATTGAAAATAGAACCTAACCTAAAAGACATGGCTTAAGATAAACATCTGAATTTGAAGTAATCCTCCCTGAAAGCACCCTAAACTTCATGAGATGCCTTATAGCACCAGACACAGATTCTCTTGTGATGGATGAAAACATTTCTACCTTTTTAGTTATCAAAAGAAGTTGCTCACTCTAAGATTCATGTTCAGAACTCACAGTGCCAACCAAGAATAATACCTATTTTAGTTCAAACAAGTACCTCTTGTTTCAGAAATGACTTAATTGATGTGACCTAATAGGCATACCATGCCCAATGGAGCGATCTCATCTTAGCATGGTTTTTTCTACATTTCTCATCACTGTTGCACAAGGGTTGACTTGTGTAATATTAATAATGTTTTCAAAGTCTATGCAACAACGTAATGAACTCAGAGAAGGTTGCACTGGCATAAAAAGTGCTGAGCAGGCACACTCCAATTAACACGGGAATCTTTTGTGATTCACATCAGTACTTCAAAAGCAAATTATATGCGTCATTATTTTGCATTTTATTCCCTGGGATAAATCTAACAATATTAATGAAATATCCAAGGAATGCCCTGAAATTTTAAAGGATAAATAAAATGTTATCTTGCTTTTTTGCATATAAATTTTGTTGCATATGCCCATGGAAATTGTGGCTTTAATGAGTGAAGGACTTGTTAAAAAAGAGTTCCATAGCTGCATTTTGAGCCTGAAATTACACTTAATGTTAGGTGACTGGTAACCCCCATAAAAAATAAGAGGTTAAAATTATCCATCTGACTGTTCAAGAAATACATTTTTAAGTTTCCTGTAGCTTTTAAACAATCATATATAAAATGAATATTAAAGAGAAAAGATCTTGATTAGTTTTTTACTTTTTTAACTGTAAAGTTCATTATGAAGTAATAGTGCTCTTTTAAAATATCTTATTACTGGATAGATAATAATTTTTAATTTTTCTTAATATTTTAAATAATTCAACAGGAGATAATATAGGTAAGCTTGATGAACAAAAGATCATGATGTATTTCATTTATCTAATCAAGACAAATGAATAAAATATGAGTTCATCCAAGTAAACATCCCAGGTAGACTATAAACTTTAGCTGTAAATAGATTTTTTAAAAAGTGAATTAAAGGAAAAGCTAAAGGGAATGGAATATTACAGTAGAGATAGTATGGGACCATTAACTGCTTGAGTGATGAGCACTAAAAATAATAAAGCAGACAAAAAGATTTATTCATTGCGTCTAGAATATTAAAAAAATATTTGGTGACACAGAAAAGTAATACTTAAGCTTGTGAGCAGGTGTCTGATTATTAATTTTATAAGCATATTTTTCAAAATGTATATTTTGACCATGAAAACATACATATTTAAAATGATGTCATAACCTTTTCAATGTCTGCCTTCACTTCATGAGAACAGGATCTAGTTGTGAGTCCGCAGATAGGGGCTGACCCTCCCAGAGGGTCAGATTTCCAAGGTATGATGCTTGTGATCAATGCTTTAGCACACTCTATTAAGAGAATGATTATTAAGAACACTGGCTGGAATGTGCATTTTGGCAGAATTTATTATAGATAACATTGTATTTCTGGTGGCATTACAAGGGATGAAAGCTCCATTAACCTGTTAAGCACAGAGGGTATAAAAATGCTAATAAGTAGAAAATCATGGAGACTGGGAAGGAAGATTTTACTGCAGTGCTGTGTTCTAAATGGATGAGAGAGATTCAGAAAGGGAAGTCTGTACACGGAGCTAGGTCTTAATCTCTTTGTCATAGAAGGGGAGGGACTTTCTGAAAATGGACATCTGCTTAATCTCCTCCCTCCTCAGGAAGCCCTCTGGCAGCAGAACAAGTTATGTGACTCCAGCGTGGGCATGTAGATGTGGACGTTGGCTACACTTCCCAGCACATATTGCTCTCCGCAGAAGTCTATGCAGTCGTATGGTTGTCCCTGGGTGGCCATCTGTGGCCATTCTGCAGCATGTCAGTACTCAAAGAGTGCCTCAGATGTTATTCTAGAGAACTGGCAGGTTCGTTTCCATTCATGCACTTTGGGAGGTAAATGTGCAGAGCTGTGTAATAGAGACAGGGACTGCTCCTGGGCATAGGTGCAGCAGACGTCAACCTGTGTGGTGACATCTGAGGGGAAAGAAGCACTCACAAATATCCAGTCTTGCTTCAAAGGTGCCATGAAGAATGAGAATGAATAAATATGTTCCCTAAGTATGCTGATGTGTAAAGGCAAATTATGCTGGCTGATTTCAGGGCAGTCGGGAATGTTCACTGATCCAAAATCTCACCCTTTTCTGACAGCCTTGCTCCTGAACTCACACCAATCAAGCATTCATTCCTGGGGAGTAAGGCTTTGTGCTTTCTAGGAATAATCTTTGGAAAACTACGTATTGCAGTAAGGGAGAATTTTATTTTTTTTTTAAGATTTATTTATTTGAGAGAGAGAGAGAGAGAGAGAGAGAATGAGAGTGAACATGAGCAAGCGGGGGGGAGGGGCAGAGAGAGAATCTTCAAACAGACTCCCCGCTAAGTACAGAACCAGAGGTGAGGCTCCATCCTTGGATCCTGAGTTCGAGACCTGAGCTGAAACCAAGAGTCAGATGCTCAACAACTGAGCCACCCAAGTACCCCAAGGGAGAATGGTTTTATATTAATTACTTTTCTTCATGAAAGACAGGAATTTGAATCAGTAATGATGGTTTGAGAAGATGAGGATAGAAGAAAATAATGGTTCCATTTGTTTCCACTCATTTATTCAGTCATTCATTAACAAATGCTAGTTTTTGTGCAGGAGACATGGAGATTAAGGCTGTTCCTGACTTCAAGTTCTTACCATACAAAGAGGTATTAATAAAAGTATTTGAATAATAATTCAAGGCAAAAATAGAATTATTGGTATAACCTAATGGTTACCCCAAACAGGTCCAGTATCAAATTGTTTGCTACCTACCACCAAGGATGCTCTTAAAATAATTACAAAAGGTAACATGCCTTTTACCCGGTAACCACTATCCTGAGTTTTCCTTGGATTAGCTCATTTAACTCTCACTACAGCTTTACGAGATAGCTCTATTTTACGATCACTATTTTACAAAGAAGTTAAATAATTTTTCCAAGGGCACCCCACTAGTGAGAGAGTGGGCATCTGAGCCATGCCCAAACAAAATGCTCCAGACATAAAAACAGAAATAGAAAGGAAGAAAATAATTGGAGCACTTGCCTGAGAAGACCTAATAGCTGGTGCTTTCAAAGTACCCAAATATTTGATTGCGTTAAACTTTTCTCTCCTAAATTAGAATTATAAATACGTTCTTAACAGCCCCTTTTGTTGAGGTCAGTTTGATCTGTCTAGTGGGGTACATTTCATTAAGGTCATCTAAGACCTCTCTGTCCATGTGGAAGGGTTCATCTTCTGCATTAATAAAATTAAGTCTATTTGGTGATATTTGAAGGAAATAAATATTTTCTCCATTTCCTTCTGTGTCTCTTTCTCTCTCCTGCACCCACCCCTCATTTTCCTGTTTTTATTACTGGATTCTTCTCTTTTTCTTTCTAGAATTGTTACTCTAGATTAGGATATTGTTTTAAAGTCCCTACCAAATGGTTTTAATGTATATCTATTGCTTTTCCCTGCTCAGAATCTATTTCTGATAATAACACCTTATTTTATCTTTGGGGAAGCACATCTTGCCAACTTCTAGTTGAGGTAGTTTGGGGTGGGGCCATACTCATTCCCTAGGGCTTTATGATCCAGATCTGGACAAACTGCTACATTTTTAGGTTACCCAGGCCAAGCCAATGGCACTCAAGCCTGGGTTTCTCGTCACAATTCCTGGAAAAGAGAAATTCTTTCCTTGGTATTTATAAACAGAGTATGAGGTGAGATTGTAGCTACTGGTGGTCATCCTGCCATTATGTTAGAAGAACCTATAAGAGAATACAGCTGACAGAGGAAAGTAGAAGCCAGGGATAAGAAATAACTTTCTGACAACATTGCTAGACTACCTGAATCCAGCTGTACCTAGAAAATCTCTATAGTTTTCCAGTTACTGCATAAAAAATTCTTTCTTTGTGTAAGCCAATTTGCATTCTTTTTTTGCCTTGCACTTAAAAATTCCTGACTGATACAATGATCATAGATTTTTGCAAATGTAGCCCCTGAGACCATTAGAAGCCATTAGCAAAGAAGGGTTCAGGTTTGGTAAAATGCACTAAGAGAGTGGTTTGTCAAGAGCATAGAAGAATCAGGATATTTTATTAACAAAGATGGAGTAGTAGAAAAATCTCCAGATCATGGGCTTCTGGTTAGGGGAAGTAGGACCTAGTATGAACAGGTGTAACCCTAGATTTATACCACCATGTAAATTCTATGGGAGCAGGAACTTCATTTTACTCATCGATATATTCCTATCACCAAGCACAGTATATGGCACTGAAAGGGAAGTCAATACATCACTGGTGCATGAACACAGAAGGACATGGTGCTGAGGGACACACTGAAAAGTTCATTCACTTCACCAGGCTAGGTATGGTTGCCCTAAGTATTGTGAGGAAGGGAAGCGAGGTTTAACCTGCAAACAATGGAGCAACTTTGTAGCTAGACTGAGTGAGTCACATTTGGGAGGTTGGAGGGTAAAGTGGTTAGAACACATGCTTAAAATCAAGCAGAAAATTTGGATCTGGGCAACATAATTTACTTGTTCTATGATCTTAGGCAATCTAATTTAATTTTCTTGAGACTTAATTTCTTCAACTGTGAAACTGGAAATATAGTATCTCGTGTGTTGTTATGGAAATTAAATGTGGTAATGAATGTAAAATCTTAGCACACTGTCTGGCACGTAGGAAGGGCTGCTATCATTTTTTCCCTTTTTATTGTTATTCATGTCATCATAATTCTTATTACTATGAGTCAGAATAGTAGAGTGGAAAGGCTCTAGACATTACAAAAATACCCTTCCTCTCTTCCTGATCCTTTGAAAACATTTTAAACTATATTTCTAACCTTGGGCCACTCGGATCTTTTACGTATTGTCTTCTCTGTAGGATACACTTGTGGAGAAATGAGCCTACATGTAAAAGCACTTGGTAAATTGCAACACATAATAAAAATCCAAAGCAGTATTATTTTCTCCTTTTGTAATCTGTGCTTTTTGGTATTTGTTATCGGGTCATTTGAACTTCGCCCTCAAAACCCGAAGAATTCATAAGAAACACCAAGGAATTTTAAAAATGCAGTTTCCTGGGCCTCACCCCAGGAGATTCCAATTCAATAGGTCTGGGGTGGGGCATGAAGCTGCATTTTTAACAAGCTTTTCTATTGATACCAATGCAGGTGACCTTTGGACATCTTGTAGGAAGGAACAGTCTGTGACGTGTAACTCATTTGAAGAACACCATGGGCGCTCTGGACTTCTAGACCCTGCTTGGTCCTGAAGCAGTGCTTGATGAGGGCTACTGTGAGAACTGTGGCCCACTGTGCATCATCCTTTCTATTTGTAGCCGAGTGGAGTTGGCGGCAGGCACAGGCTGGTGGCAGCTTGCAGCGCACTCCTTGTCAAAGCACATACTGTTTCTGCAGCTGGTGTCTATTCCCCGTACATGCCAATTATAACAGTATGACTGAGTCTTGTGACAGTCACACATTTCATCACCTTAGGGGACTGGGCAGAGCAGGTTTGCCAGAGCATGGGCGCCCTGCTCCCTCCGTTCCTCATATTCATCATTGCTTAGGAATCTTGTTGGTCTCGTTTGGCGCCGAGTGTTTGCTGTTCCTCACTGGGGATGTTCTGAGCCCAGACCAGGTCAGAGATTATGTACAAGCTGCAGGTTGTGGAGAGTCTGCCTGCTGTAAAACACTCATTTTTGAAGCATTTTTTACTATTAAAGTTGTCACTATTACGATGATCGCCATGCTTCTGCCCTCCTTTGCTGGGCCTGTATGCCTCAGCAAACCATTCCTACCCCTGGATGCACATGGCTACCTCTCTATAATTTGATAGAACTATACGGTACATTTCACTCTACCTGCATAATGGAGAGTTTTGACTCTTGCATAGCTTTTTCCTCTTAAGGGAAGTAAAGGGACTTAATAAAATTGATGTTGCACTACTGTATGAAATATACTATTGATATATGATATATACTCAAAATTCCTCTATTTAGTAACCTGGTTAAAAAAAAAAAAACAGAGTAGCAAGCCGATTCACGAAGAAACATGTGTTGAGACCATCCATCATTTGGATTATTACTGACAGTATGTTATATCTAAAGGTTACAATTAAGCAAGGTATCAAAATAAATAAGCTTTCTTCTTTTTATTTTTTAAAGCTACCCTGACATGTATGTGGGATCAATAAATGTTCATGATAACACCTCCTCCTTTACATCAGTGTAAATTTTACAAGCTATTTGGTATCAGTTGGGAAAAAAAAATGATTGCTTATATTAAAATCTGAGATAAAAGCCTAAATATAATTGATACAAATAAGAGGAACGATGGGCAAATGTAAATATTGTCAATAAATGTAGTAGTAGCCACCTTTGAGACACAATGAATCTTAAGCTATACATGTCTGTACTACAATATCCCTCATAACAAATATTAGCAATGGTCCTAGAATGTAAGAAGGTGCAGAAATAAAAGAATTAGCTTATTTGTGTGTTCTGCCCTCTATAATTTAAAGGAAATAGGTGGAGTTTGGAAGAGAAAAAGAAAATGGTCATGGGCTTCATAAAAATAGAAACTCAAACTTAGGTGTTAAAGTTCAGAGAATCAGAGTTCTCTGGCTGTATAAGAGACAGCTAGGATCTGATATCAATTTAGTAATGGCTTTCAAAAACTGGATGTAAAAAATTAATACAGAAGGTGATCAATTGTTGACTCCATTAAATTTTAGCAAGAGCAAAGGGAAATGTGCCTTAACAGGGTCTGATAGATTTAGATCTGAAGTTGATATTTCTTAGAAGGAGAACAATTCCTGAAGGATGGAATATTGAGAGACAGCTTTAAAAGACAACACAATCTCTATTGTTTGTTAGGATGGTTTTCGAGTGGCTGTGGCTAATGCTGGAAAGGTCACAGTGTTTTGTAAGGTCCCTCAATCCTAGAATTCTATGATTAAACCTAGTTGTAGCATGGTACACAGGAGGAACAGGCAATTGTTGTGAGAGAAGTTCTTAGAATTGCCTCCAACTCAAAGTTTGAAAGAAATGACAGGGAAGTTTTCAGTTTAACTTGGAGCACATAGCTAGAGCTGTAGGAAGACTAGTGACACATACTGATCTGAGGTAAACTTTCTGTTGGAGAAGTGCCACATGGACTGTGAAAGAGTGGCATGACTGAAAATATCAATTAGAACAGTCACAACCCAGGAAATTGATAAGAAAATTCTCATCCTAATTTTTATCCATGATGGTGAACAGTCATTTCTTGGAATACAATAGGTACCACTGATTTCCTTATTCTTTTAAAACACTGATAAAATTACTTTACCCTAAAGTTAATTTTTTTATTGTGGTAAAATACACATAGCACAAAATTTACCATTTTTTTTTCCAGGTTCATAATTTATTGTACAAATTGAGTATCACATGATGAGTTGACATTAGCTTCTCCAGGCATGGGAATTTAACAGATGAGGTACAGGTTAAAAATCGTTTATGTTGCTTTCACAGCTGGTGTTTTTTTAGACCTTAACTTGAAGTATAAGATCATCAAAGCAATGCCTCCATATGTGGCCAGTACACAATTCCTTCTACCTGTGAGAGTATAAGAGCTGAAATATTTTTTGATACCAGTGAAATGGAATTGAGCATCAGTTTCTGGACCTGCCATGATTTCAATCTTGCAGAAGGCACCAATTCCGCCGCTTGTCCAAAATTTACCATTTTAACAGTTTTTAAGTATATAGTTGTGGCATTAAAGACATTCACATTGCTGAGCAACCATCATCACTGTACATCTCCAGAACTTTTCAGATTCCCAAACTGAACTGTGTACCCATTAAACAATAATTCCCCAACCCTCCTTCCAATAAAGTTACTTTTATAATCAATCATATTAATAAACTGTTGATTAGTGGGTATGTAGTAGTTTTGTCAAGAGGAGAAATCTAATTATGGTTATCCTATCTCAGGGAAAAAAATTGTGAGCATTTATTACCATCCAAAGGATATGATCATTCGTGGTAACAAGTCATAGAACTAGAAGAAGAAAAATCTATTACAATTTTTAAAACAACAAATTTAAAAACAGGGAGCATTTGAAACTACAGGGGTCATTCTCTCCTCCCCCCAACCAATTTGTACACATATGAATATTCAGGTTTTGGTTGGAAATACTTTCTCATCTGTAACTACACTATTACTAGGTTGTAGCTATAATACAGTTGATGTTTGGGCTTATATTAATAAATCATTGGCTCACAGACGACAAGAAGATGATGAATTTTATGTTACAGCAACACATCTCCAGATTGCTGTGCCTTCCAAGTGGTTACGTTTTGGTTTCTAATGACCACACTTTAGTAATAGATTCAAAATATTAGTAATTTTTATGTAGAGAATGTAACATTCTGGATTCAACTTTATTTTAGCTGCTGTAAAATGTTTGTTATGTTTCTAAAAAAAAAATACCACTGCTGTTTTTATCTTTGTTTATTGGCTATGAGATTAAAACAAAACTGGCTCCATTAACATATACAATTGTCTGTAGGATGTGCACAAAAATAATTTAAAAACTGGAATGGTTATTGAACCATCTAAGTAAAGTAAGGTCTATTCAAATTTCATTTTTTTTAAAGTTATCTGTCCTCACTAACATTAATATCTTCTCTTTATCCTTATTGTTTTGCAATTTCACTACGCTGTGCCTAGATTGGGGCTAATTTTATTTACATGTTTTGCATTTTAAATCTTGGGAAAATCTCAGTTCTTAGCTCTTTAAATATAATTTATCTTAATTTCTGTTTGGTAGACCATATCAATTTATGTTTTGGTGCCACATTCTAGAGTGGGTTGGTTAGTCCTCTTTCCTACTTAATTGAATCTGTGTTAAGAGGAGGTTTTTAGAAAATTCAATAAATACTTTTGTGTTAAATTTCTGTCTTTTTTTTTATTAACATGTAATGTACATTTTGTTTCGGGGGTACAGGTCTATGATTCAACAGTCTTACTTTGTGTTAAATTTCTAATTGGTTCTATTTTTTATTTATCTGTTCTTTGTTTATGCCTATTTTGGTTTCATTCTTATTTTTCATTTTTTAAAGATAAAATTATTTTTATAAGGAACTCAAAGACTTTTTATTACACTCATTTTGAAACTTACAAAAATTCCCACTTAATTGGTAGTGATAGTTCCTAGGGCTTTGGAATAATCACTCCTAACTTTATCATGGTGAGCTGTCCTCCCTGAACTGCCTGCCTCCTCCTGTCCCCAAACTCATTACTACTTGCCCTCTAATTTTGGGCAAGATCCCCCTGTCCTGGGATCTTGAACCAGACCTTAACCCTGAGCTAGCTGGTGAGTAGCACAGCCCGGGCCCTGCCTAAGAGAAGTCTTTTGGTATTCCAACTTCTGAAGGGTCACAGCTTTATTTAAGGGTAGCCTCAGGCAATGGAGGGTTTTGACAGCATCCTTTCATTGGCCAACAACCTAGTTTAATGATCCCTCCTTGTGTTTCTCCTTGAATCTGTGCTGGCCCACAGATACATCCTCTACTTTTAAACCTATTTCTGGTCTGTTTCTGGTACATTCATTTTTCATTTTAATTTTTTTTAATGTGGCAGTTTTTTCTTTCTTTCTCTCTCTCTCTTTCTTTCTTTCTTTCTTTCTTTCTTCTTTCTTTCTTCCTTCTTTTCTTTCTCTATCTATCTATCTACCCACCTACCTTTCATTATTGCTGTCTTTGGAGTAGAGGAAAAAATTTGACTTTGAACTGATAGTGTTAACCTGCCTATGAGGCCAACGTCTGTGTGTTGAAGAAATTAATGCTAAAATCTGTTTATGAACTTAACAAATCAACTAGTTTATTTGAGCTCAATATTAAATAACTTTTTGTGTATGCTCTAGCTTGAAATTTGGGGGTATATCAGCTGATTTAGAACAAAACCCCTCTAGTTATTAAATGATTATTTCAATGAGAAGAGAAGGGAGACATGACTGATAAGGGTTGTATGGCTTCTAATAGCTAGGTCATTCATAATTACAAATCTACAGCCCATTATTTTGATATTTGTGTATAATTTATGTAAAAGCAATTTTTAGTCTTGAATGACTTGGACAATTATCTCAGATAGTCTCAGAAGAAAAGTTAAGTTTGGGAAAAAATACTTGGCGATGCACATAATAAGGGTGAAAATGGAAATACCTATAATAATCTATGATATTAATACTGTAAGAAAAATTGAAATAACTTAGTTTGAAATTTGAAGTGGGTCAGTGCCTTGAGTCACTAACTTTGCAAAGTTTTCCTGAGTATATTTCTTTTTCTAATGAATTGTCACACATGCTTAATGTCAATAACCAGCAAGGTACTTCTTGTGTGATGCAAAGGTACTTCTTGTGTGGTTGCATTTGTCCTAAATACTGCGCATATGAGTCGTTTGTAAAACTTGCACAATAATTAAATTGGAGTAAAGCAATGAGGTATGTGAGTGTAAAGAATACACTCACAAGCTAAATTTAAGAGTGATGTTTTGTTGAGCTGCCAAGAAAATTAAAAAAAAATTCCCATATAACTATGAATGATATAGAAATCTTTGACAACAGTATAAGGCTGTTACCCAATTTTAAACTGAAAGTTCAGCCAGATGTCAGCAAATCTGATGAATTGGAACTGGAAAAGACCTGTGTCTTTAGCTTTATTTTATTTTTTTAATTATTATTTTCGTCCTTAAAGACTCAGTTTTGCTAAGACACGATTCACTCAAATCTTGCCTAAAGGAAACCTTGTGTATGTAGAGCAGAAGATAAGTGAAGAAGACCATGCTTTTCAGCTGATCTGCACATAAGAATATCTGTTCTGGGAGTGGACAGAAAAATAGGGGTTAGGTAAATGTGTCTCTTTCTATCCTTGATGAGAAGGCTGGGCAACTGGAAAAAAATTTTTATGCATACTGTTGGCAGAGAAATTCTAATGGTATTTTAAGCCTGATTTGGCATACCACACAACTCTTCCAGGCACAAAGCACAATCTCATAAACAGATTGAACTGAAAGATTCCCTGCCATTGTTTTGCCATCCAGCTGACCCTGAGTGTACTATACAAGATATTTTAGCCTAGGTTCTAGGCAATATTTTTACAGAAAAAAGACTGATAATTAGGGATTCACAAAAGCTATGGACATGATTTATAAAAGTAATGATCTATCATTTATTTTTAAGTGTTAAATGGAAAAATTGCTAAATATGTTTCTTTGGAAATCTCTATGACCCAAATGGCTTTCATCAAACTAGTATAATCTATCTTTTTAAGAATTCATTAAGATGTTCAGAAAATCCAGTAACCATGGATTTGTGAAATAAATATGGTTTGTGAATTCCCCATCTCTTCTGGTAAAAGGTCAGTAAAACTTTTTGATCTGTTCTTTTTTCTGTTTTCACTGGAAATATTCGTGTTTCCATTATGTATTTTTTTGTGTGCAGTTCCACAAGATTTTTTTTAAAGATTTATTTATTTGAGAGAGAGTGTGCAAGTGGGGGGAGGGGCAGAGGAAGAGGGAGAGGGGCTGCAGATCCCTGCTGAGCATGAAGCCTGAAGTGGGGCTCAAGCCCAGGATCCCCAGATCAACACAAGAGCTGAAACCAAGAGTCAATCGCCCAACCCACTGAGCCACTCAGATGCCCCCAAAAGGTTTTGTTCTGGGAAAGAATTACTTTTTTTTTAATGTTCTTGACTATGTCAAGCACAATGAATGTAATCAAAGGGTAAATAAAGATAACAGTTTTACATTTTTCAGTGGAGAAATTAAGTGTGCCAACATTCCTGTATGCTTCTAAAGAAATTCAAGAACTTGGCAAGCAAGGATGGTGGGTGGGATCTTGAATAGCGATTGGCTCACTTTGCTCATCTAAGGCATGGGCATGATAAGGAGCTCTCTGATTAATAATACATTAATAATAATATTAATAACTAAGCAGTTCAGTTTAAAATATTCTTCCCATTATGTCTATGTTATTCTTTTTTCTATTTTTTATTCATAGGATATTGAGCTCTGACTAGGAACACCAACATCTTAGTAACATTTCTTTAAATGTCTTTGTTCTATCAAAGAGTGTTAACAAGAATTTTTTAACCCTGGGAGAACCACACAAATCAGTGATTATGTTGAATAATTATCAGAACATAATGCTATGTTTACAAGAATACAATAAAAAATGTGTTTACAACAATGCAAATTTCCAGTTGCCAAGAGACTGCACTGCAGTCAAATGCTAATGAATTTTAATTCTTAATCATTCTATTCTAAATATTATTTTCATATAAATAATGTGAGAGAAAGATTTTTTAGTTTCCTGATCTGAGATTGTATCAAAACCATAAGAACCTACTTTCATATATTTTGCTTTCTTCGAAAATTTAATTAGAAATGTTTAAAAACATTCAGAAATGAGGGATGCTTGGGTGGCTCAGTCGGTTAAGCATCTGCCTTCAGCTCAGGTCATGATCCCAGGGTCCTGGGATCGAGTCCCGCATTGGGCTCCCTGCTCAGCAGGGAGCCTGCCCCTGCCTGCTGCTTCCCCTGCTTGTGCACTCTCTCTCTCTCTCTCCCTCTCTCTCTCTGACAACTAATTAAATGTATAACTCTTAAAAAAAATTCAGAAATGAAAATCAGCATGCCCTGATGCACCTACCATACAACCTAAGAAAGAATACATTAGAATACATTATCTATACAATTAAAGCTAAAACTTGAGGGCTGTGTACAATGACTAAGTAATAACATACTTATAATGGGAATATTAGGAGAAGAAAAAGAGAAAAAAAACAGAAGAAATATTTGAAACAATAATGACTGAAAAATTCTTCAAAATAATGTCATGTATCAAACTACAGATCCAGGAAGCTCATAGAACACCAAGCAGAATAAATGCTTGGTATATTTATTCATAATATACCTAGTCATATTATTTTCAAGCTATAGAAAATCAAACATAAATTAAAAATCCTGAAGGAAGCCAGATTGGGGGGAAACACCTTTCCTATGGGGAGCAAAGGTAAGAACTACCTCAGCTTTTCCTCAGAAACCATGCAAGCAAGTAGGAAGTCGGGTAAAATATATTTAAGATATTGAGAGGAAACCCTCAAACCAACCTAGAATTGTGTACCCTGTGAAATTATTCTTCAAAAGGGAAGAAGTACTAAAGACTTTCTCAGACAAACAAAAGTTGAGGAAATTTGTTAGCAACGGAACTGACTTGCAAGAAATGTTCATAGTTCTTTAGAGAGAAGGAAGATGATACAGACCACAAATTCAGATCTACATAAAGAAAGGAGAAGCACTGGAGAAGTGGTAAGTAAATAGGCAGTGGAGAAAACTGAAGCAGAGGTACCAAAAAGAAACCTAAAGCAAACTAGATGGACTCTTAAAAAAGTGCAACCACATCTTTCAGAGAAGCTCCAGATATCTGTATTTCCTGTAGCTGAGGTCAGTGTCAGAGAAAATAATCTAAACTTTTTGCAGACGTCTGTAGTCTTTCTTGGTTGTTCACTTCAACAACATTGCTGTAGAGGGAGGAAAATGTGGATAGAGAAATGGAGATTCTATACTCTGGGGATGAGGCTTTTTCTAGCTAGTGTTCCTGTTGTCTCAGATTGGAACAGCCTTTATTTCTTGCCAATATTTCCTGTACTGATGCAGGGCTTCCCTTCTCCAAACATATGGAAAAAGAAAGTGGAGTCAATATGGGCCTCCCAAGCCTCATTATCCAAAAAGTGAGGGAGATCCAGATTTTTTTATTTTGAACTATTTAAGAAAATTTTATTGAGGTATAATTGATATGCAATAACCTATATGTATTTAAAATGTACAATTTGAAAAATTTCATCAATCATATAAACCCATGCAACTATCATAATCACAATATAAGTAGGAAGAGAGGAGAATTTCCTCAATTTGGTAAGAATATCTACAAAAAAACCTATATCTAATGTCATACTTAATGCTGAAAAGCTTGAAGTTTTCCCACTAAGATCAGGAATAAGACAAGGATGTCCACTCTCAGCACTGCTTTTCAATATTGTACCAGAAGTCCCAGAAAATTAAATAAGACAAAAAGAAAGAAAGAAAGAAAGAAAGAAAGAAAGAAAGAAAGAAAGAAAGAAAGAAAGAAAGAAGGAAAGAAAGAAAGAAAGAAAGAAAGAAAGAAAGAAAGAAAGAAAGAAAGAAAGAAAAAGTATACAGACTGAAAAAGAAAAAAATAAAACTGTCTTTACTCACAGATGACAGATTGTGTATGTAGAAAATCTGAAAGTAATGACAAAAAAAGAAAAAAAAAACAACCCCCAAAAAACTACTGGAGCTAATAAATGGTTATAACAAAGTTGCAGGATACATTGTTAATATAAAAGGCCAATTACAGGGCACCTGGGTGGCTCAGTTGTTAAGCATCTGCCTTCAGCTCAGGTCATGATCCCAGGGTCCTGGGATCGAGCCCCACATAGGGCTCCCTGCTCAGCAAAGAGTCTGCTTTTCCCTCTCCCACTCCCCCTGCTTATGTTCCCTCTCTCGCTGTGTCTCTGTCAAATAAATAAATAAATAAAATCTTAAAAAAAAATAAAAGGTCAATTGCTTTTCTATAAACCCACAATGAAAAAGTAGAATTTCAAATTAAAAAGACAATATAATTTACAATAACGCCCTCCTCCCAAATGAAACATTTAGGTACAAATCTAACAAAGTATGTATAAGATTTATATGTGGAAAACTACAAATCTCCAACAAAAGGTATCAAAGAACTAAATAAACGGAGATATATTCCATGTTCATGAAAAGGAAGACTCAGTATTTTCAAGATGTCAGTTCTTGGGTAAAATAGGTGAAGGGGATTAAAAGTACTTATCTTAATGAGCACTGAGTAATATATGGAATTGTTGAATCACTATATGGTACACCTGAAATGAATATAACACTGTATGTTAACTACACTGGAATTAAAATTTTTAAAAAAGTTTTACAAAGAAAAAGAGACCAAAAAAAAAGGTCTGTTCTTCCCAATTTGATCTAGAGATTCAATGCAATCCAAATCAAAATCCCAGCAAGTTATTTTGTGAATATTGACAAAGTGATTCTAAAATTTATATGGAGAGGCAAAAAGATCCAGAATAGCCAATGCGATATTGAAGAGGAAGGATGAATTTGGAGGACTGATACTACTCAACTTTAAGACTTAGTATAAAGATACTGTAATCAAAACAGTGCAATATGGGTATTTTTCAGATTAGCTTTTTCACTTAGTAATATGCATTTAATTTTCTTCCATGTCTTTTCATGGTGTGATAGCTCATTTCTTTTCAGCATTGAATAATATTACATGTCAGGATGTATCACAGCACATTTATTTATTTACCTACTGAGGAACATGTCAGTTGCTTACAAGTTTTGGTAACTGTGAACAAAGCTGCTATAAATATCTGTGTGCAGATTTTTGTGTGGACAAATTTTCAACTCCTTGGGGTAAATACTAAGGAGTGGTCCTTGAGCTCTCAATTTTTTTTTAACTATCATATTTTCCTGGTTATAACCTTTAAGTACAGTGTTGAATTAATCATAATGGGCAGGTTCCCCCCCAGCTTTATTAAGATATAAGTAGTTTACTACATTTTATAAGTTTAAGGTATACAACATAATGATTTGATATATGTATATACTATAAAATGATTACCCCAATAAGTTTATTTAACATATTCATCACCTCACATACTTATAATTTTTAAGATATACTTTCTCAGCAACTTTCAAATATACAACACAGTATTGTCACCACGCTGTACATTACATTCTTAGAATGTACTTACCTTGTAACCGGAAGTTTGTACCTTTAGATCATCTTCACCCATTTCTTCCATCCCCTGCCCTTTGCCTTTGGCAAATACCAATCTTTGCTCTATTTTTACAAGTTCGTTTTTCTTCAGGTTTCACATGTAAGTGAGATCATATGGATTTGTCTTTCTTTGTGTGACTTATTTCACTTATCTTAATACCATCAAGTTTCATTCAAGTTGTCACAAATGGCAGGATTTCCTTTTTTTATGACTGAATAATATTCCATTATATATACATTTTCTTTATCCATTCATCTATTGATGAACACAAAGGATGTCTTGGCTGCTGTAAATAATGCTGCAATGAACAGGAGTGTAACTATCTCAAGACAGTGATTTCATTTTCTTTGGATATACATGTAGAAGTGGAATTGCTAGATCATAGAGTAATTCTATTTTTAATTTTTTGGGTACCTTTATACTGTTTTCCATGAGGGCTATACTGATTTAAATTTCCACTACAGGCTACAAGCATTCCTTTTCCTCCACATTGTCACCAGCGCTTGTTATCTATGTCATTTTTGATAATAGCCATTTTAACAGGTGTGAGGTTATATCTCATTGTGGTTTTGATATACATTTCCCTGATAATTAGTGATGTTAAGCATCTTTTCATGAACCCCTTGGCCACCTGAATATCTTCTTTGGAAAAAATGTCTATTCAGGTCCTTTGCCCGTTTTTTAAAATTTAATTATTTGTCTTTTTGTTATTGAGTTGTATGAGTTCCTAATCTATTTTGGATATTAACCCCTCATCAGATATTTGCAATATTTTCTCCCATTCCATAGGTTGCCTTTTCATTTTGTTGATCATCTCACTTGCTATGTAAAAGCCTTTTAGTTTGATGTAATCCTACTTGTTCATTTTTGCTTTTGTTGTTTGTGCTTTAGATGTTATATCCAAAAAATCATTGCCAAGACCAAGATCAAGGAGATTTTTCCTCTATGTTTTCTTCTAGGAGTTTTATGGTTTCAGTCTTTAATCCATTTCAAGTTAATTTTTTTGTGAGTGTTTTAAAATAGGGGTCTAGTTTCATTCTTTTGCATTTGAGTATCCAATTTTCCCAGCATCAGTTATTGAAGAGACTTTTTTTACTGAGGATTCTTGGCTCCTTTGCTAATATTAGTTGGTTGTATATGCATGGGTTTATTTCTGGGCTCTCGATTCTGTTCCATTGGTCAATGTGTCTTTTTTTTTTTATTCTGGTACCATATTGTTTTGATTACTATAACTTTGTAATATAGTTTGAAATTAGAAAGTATAATGCTTCCGACTTTGCTCTTTCTCAGGTTGCTTTGGTTATTCAGGGTCTGTTATGGAATATGAATTTTAGGATTTTTTTTTCTAATTCTGTTAAAAAAAAGCCACTGGAATTTTGATAGGGATTACATTGAATCCATACTATGTTTAATATGGACATTTTAACAATATTAATTCTTCTACTCCATGAACACAGAATACCTCTCCATTTATGATATCTTCTTCAATTTCATCAATATCTTATAAGTTTTCAGTGTACAGATTTTCACCTCCTTAAATTTATTCCTATGTATTTCATTGGTTTTGATACTATTGTACATAGGATTGTTTTCTTTATTTCTTTTCCAGGTAATTCATTGTTATGGGCATTCTCATCTTACTCCTGAATTTAGTGGAAGTTTTGCTCAAGCTTCACAAGTAAATATGATATTTGCTGCAAATTTTGTTAGCTATACTTTATCAGATTAGAAATGCTCCATTATTGTTGAGAGGTTTCTCAAGAATGAGAGTTGAATTTTATTAAATGCTTTTCTTCATCACTTGAGATAAACGTACGGTTTTCAGATTTAAGCTGTGAATATGAGAAAATCATAACAAAAGATTTTCTTATGTTAAATTATCTCTGAATACATGGAATAAGCCCAGCTAAGTTATAATTTTTTTAAACATTGTACTTATTTTGCTAATATTTTGTTTAGGATTTTTGCATCTGTGTTCATAAGTGATTTATTTTCTATATTTTGCTAGCAATCTGATCTCAATGATTTTTTCCAATAAGAAATACTTCCTTTTGTAGATTAGTTTTCATCCATTCTTCAAGGGAAAGGTGAAACAACTTTGGTGTCTGAACATTGGGAACACTTATTTTTAAAGGAATTCACCAAGATTTTATATATATTTTCTTTTTTTCTCAAATATTAGAGCTATTTTTCTTCTTACATTTCATAGTTTTATTTTCCTTTCCAATCTCCTAGCATTTATTGACTACAGAATTCAATCATAATTTATACATAACTTCATGACTATTTTCTATTGCTATTTAGAATATTAGTTATATGTGCATTTCATGTCTCCCTCATATATGTTAAAAACAGTTCTATTCACATTTTAGTACTTTACTTTGAATTTTCTAGGAGCTCAATAGTTATTTTAATTTTGATTTGAATTTATTAATGATACTATTACCTTTAATTAAAGTAATACTTAGTTTGGTGATCTAAGTATTTTGGGAAAATTCAAAATATCTTTTTAGTCTGTAAGTCTTAAAATTTTTTTCATTTTACCCTTTACTCTCATTTTTGACAAACTTTACCTCCCCAGCGTACTTTCTTTTCTCCCAGAAGATTGTAGGTTGACACTTCTACATGGTCAGCTTCTCTAAGTCATTGACTGGGTCTTTGAGGTAAGTGTCAGAAGAACAAACGATGATATTTGGCAATAACATCTGATTATTCTAGTCCGTGCCATATTTGCTTATTCTTAAAAGCATGGTTGTCAACAAAATTTCAATGAATCCTGAATAGCTTCTGAAGGTATATTGAATTCTTTCACTTTAAAAGGCAACACAAATCTTCTCAGTGGGAAAATAAATGATCAAATCTCACCTCATTCCAAATGAATTAGAGCTGGCAGGCTTGTGTGTCTGGAGCTGACTTACAGTACTTGATGCTAAAATGTAGCCCCTTGTAGTAGTTATAATAAATTAAGGCTTCTGTCAGAGGCCGAAGTCATGAAAGTTAAAGGAAAAAATATATCGCTACCCTTTATATTTTGGGCTCTGAAAGGAATTTTGGTCTTCAGCAAGTTGACAGCACAAAATAGACAAATTCAATATTTTTGGATACTGTGCCAAATTTCATGTGTAGAAGCCTGTGAGTGCCTTGCATTAAGCAGTGAGTTATAGCAGCGAAGGCCTAGAAAGTGAGAAATGGCATATTTCTTGAGGCCCGTAGGGCATGCAAGTTCCACAGTTCTCCCTCTTGAATGACAACATGGTCCAACTTCCTAGTGAGAAGCATGCTGGTGTGTTTCTCTTTCGTAGTCTCTTCTGAATTATGTGAGGTGTTGTTAATTTAAAAACTGTCACTCACAGGGCATAAAAATGTTTTTCAGTTAAAAGTCCAGTGACAAGCAGAAGACAACAGCAGCAATGGGTACTCTGAAACAGGTGATAATTTTCTGTAGCTAATTATCATTATTTTTCTACATGAAACATTGTTAAAAACATACTGAATAATGTATGCTTTGATAAAGTGTGTTTGGAAAAAGTGGCATTCCACATTAACTCTACCAAATAACTTGACATTAAAAAAAAAAAAGTCACTACTGGTCTCATTCAGAGTTGTAATATCTATGCTGGGATTATTTTTTGTCCTTTTATCTATATTATCTTTCATAATACGACCAAGTAAAAACTGGAGAAGAACCTATGGATAACCTGGAAATGGTTTCAAAGTATTAGTGTTATGAAATTGGATCTATTTGGCCTCCCTATTCCTTTCCTTTCCTGATAAATTTCATAGTAACCCCAGACTCTTTCTGCTACAGAACACTGCAGTAGCCGGAAACTGCCCAGACATCTTCCCGGTGTCTGTAGTAGTCCATTTGTCAGTGGACTGAAACTAATTTCAATGATGTGACTCACTTGTCTGCCCAGTTGTTATTTTTAAAATCGTTACAAATTAAGTGGGCATCCTCTGGCTTCAAATGGAGAGCCTGAAATATTAGCAGTGGAAACAATCTAAAAAATAAAAAAAGAATCTAGAATGGCTCAGATTACCTAAACACACCACACAACCAATAGCAACGGAAAACAGTGAGAGTTCATATAGCTTCTGGTGCTGGGCAGTAAAGGGTATGAAAATGGAGATTAATCTCCTGATTTCTGAGGATAAGTCAAGAGAAATGATGAACAAAAACCAATGTATCAATACAGAACCAGAAAGTGAAAAGAAAGCAGATCTATTCCAAATGTGATTTCATTTTCATTGTATTTTGAATATTCAGTGGGAAACTCCTAAGGTTTTAGTTTCTCTTTGGGAGTAAAATGGGTTCTTAAAAGTGCATTCATCTATGCTGCTAGAGTATCGTTTACTAACAAATGATTGCAGCTGTACCCAAGTGGCCTAAAAGAGTTTTAATGTTGCTTCCAGATGTGCCTAATTTATTTCCAGGGTATAATGCTTGCCTTGGGAGCCTTGGGTGATTTTCTCACTTATCAGTGCCAATTTCGTGGGGGTAGGTAAAATTTTAGACTTCTTCTAGATGGGGAAATGGGACAGGAAGGTATTATGGCTTCATTAATATTAAATGAGAAACCTTTAACAATCCTGGATAAAATATTAAATCTAGTGTGTATTTCATGAGCTTACACACCTGGGCTTGTTTCTGCATGGGTTTCCTAGGACTCTTCTTGCCAATATTCATATTATATAAATGATGGCTGTCAGGAATTTTAAAAATTGAGAATTTTGAAAATTGCCCTCTAAGTTTAGCTTTCAAAAACTCTAGTGGTTGCTTTGTTATTAAATGTTAAGAGGATGAAATATCTAATTTTCAACTACTCAAAGGACAGCTACTAAATTGCAGCTATGACTGTTCTTTGAATATTGGATATGAATAATAATATAAGGTATTTATTGTAGAGCAATTATATAAATTTTATTATGGAGCACATTCAAATGAAGACCAGTTTAAATGTAAAATCCACAATGTTTCTAGAACAACCGGGATACTTATTAAAGCTACGTTGGTGATGAACATACTATGCAATTGGATTTTAAGAGGTTTTTCACAAATATAAATCAAGTTGTTGAAGATATTTAAATGTATTCAACTGAGTTTAAATGCTTGCTAAAATAGATAATCTAATATGTATCAGAAGCATAGAAATCATCTTGTGAATGGTCACTTAGTGTCTGTACTGGAACTTAAACCTTGGTCTCATGTCCCACAGTTTTAGTGCTCTTTTAAAACAGAATGTTGATCTTTAAAACCAATGAGAACTATTTTCCCAATACCTAAGTAACACATTTTGGAAGAGCTTGTATATTCAATTCCTTATTTCTCGTGTCAAAGTTACAGGAGAGTGTAATCTTCTCCAAAGGATTAAGTACTTTAATCAATGACTAAAACAAAAAATTGAAATATTACATATTGCCAAAATTACCCTTGAAAATCTTGAAGAAACAAACATTTTCCTTCTTTTACACTGGTCAGGAAACCCTTAAAATTACCCACACACTCTTCACATAGGTTTGCCAAACATAAGCACTGCTTCAAGATTTCTTCCATTCAATAACTGATTAATACAAACGACGTTCAAATGCTTTCTATTTTCAGAAGTAAAATTCTCAATGATACAACTAGAGTAACTTGGTAGAATGTAAGATCATGAGGGCTGAGAATTTTGTCAGTTTTGTTCACTGTTAACTCAGTCCCCTCCTAGTTAATTCAGTCCTCTCCTAGAACAATGCTGGTCACAGAGTAGGTGCTTAATAAATACTTTGAATCAATAAATAAAATGTGAATTAAATATGTTGAAAAAGTAAATGAAAGAAAGGTAAACGAATATGTCTCATAAACCTAGTTCATGGAGGTTTTAAGTTAACACAAAAATATCTAACTAAAGAATTGGTTACATGGAGTTAGATTAAATAACCGAGGTTTTTGCTTTCTAAATATTTCTTTTGGCTGGTAATAATCTTGTATATTTTGGATCAGGTGACTAATTGCAATAATTTTTAGTTGTTATATGTTGACAACTTCATTCACATTCAGGTTATTTCCTGAATTAATCAGATATTTTGACATCAGCCAGATATGGTAGAAATTTGCTATCGCAAAGTTCCTATGTAAAATAAGATATATGAGATATGAGAAATAAGTTGTTGTATAAGAAACTCTTATAGGAGCCAAATTTCTCCCTTTCTTCTTTCTTTCTTTCTTTTTCTTTCTTTTCTTCTTTTTCTTTTCTTTCTTTTTCCTTCCCTTTCCCTTTCCTTTCCTTTCCAAGAGGGAGAGAGGGTGGGGCAGAGGGAGAGGGAGAGAGAATCAAGCAGGCTCCATGCCCAGCGTAGAGCCCAAAGCAGGTCTCAATTTCATAATCCTGAGATCATGACCTGAGCTAAAATCAAGAGGCGAACGCTTAACCGACTGAGCCACCCCGGTACCCCCCCATTATTTCTTTATAACAAAATTTCTCACAAAGCTGTTCAACCTTTTGAAAGCTGAATATGAATATTTATATATATATATATATATATATAATTTTTTTTAATCTGATGGCTTTCTCTATCTCAAAGATTAGTTAGAATGTTATTATTAATTCAAATGCTCTGGAGACACTTGCTCTGGAATTGGGTTTTCCCTGCGAAGGCTGTCTTTAGGATTCATGTTTTCAGCCGACTGGGAATGCCTTCTCCATTGTATGAAAGTTTTATAGATTTCTTGTTTCCCCCTCTTCTTCTTTTCCTCTCTCCCTCCCTTTCTCCTTTTCCTTTCCTCCTTCTTTTTTCTTTTCAATTATTTAGGGTGGGGTTACAAGTTTACTTATATTACTCTTAGATGTGCAAGAAAATAGCATCTCTTTACTTTTCCGTAAACTGATTTCCCTGATAAAGTCCCAAATTATGAGACTTTCCAAGTTGTGGGGAAAAAACAGATTTACGTGGATAATATCAACGCTATTAAATAAACAATCCTTATCAAATATACAGCCTTTTTGCCTAGGTGCTTTTTATCTTTAGATAGTGTTTCTTTAGAGATACCTGCCCCTCTCTCCCACCCTTGTCTTTCCAGCATGTTCATTCATGAAAATGTTGAAAGACTTGCAGCTGAGTATGAAGGGTTAAGTTTGTGGAAGTAAATTCTGTTGTGATGCAGCTCTGCCTCTTGCAATTCACACATCAGCTCCTCAATGTTGATATACCTGATTAGTTACAGCAATGACTTCAAGGGTCTAATAAAGGAAAGCCTCCAAGTTTTAAATCATTAAAGCTCCATTTGGTTTGGAAATAGTCTTGTATTAATTGGATAACATAGTCAAGACGGATCAGCTATTTAACACCTGTCATAGTAAGAAGATAAGGGCCAAGACTGAAGTGGTGGCTACGCAAACAGAAAAGAAAAGAAAAACAAGGACTTCGGAAAGATGTGCTCTAGAGCAGAAAAAGCAAGGTGGGCAGCTGGCCTCATCGGTCCAGCAGTTCAACTCTTAGATCTCCTCCCTCTTCTGAGGAAGAGATAATCTTTCAGCTTTTTTCCCCAAATAGCAGCAGAGTAGGAATTTTCCTTTTTTGGTGTTAGACCCTCGATTCATTCGTTACTGGCTTGGTGGAGGAATTACGTATTTTGTTTTTTAAACTGCTCCAGTGAGGGATACATGGAGAACTGTAGGAAGCAGAGAAAGAGCTTACATGTTAGCAAATAATTTAAAAGCATGGAGATAATTATGTAAGAAAAAAATCAAACAAGAAATTGTAGCTAAGTACCAATACATTGGATCTGATCCTGAGTTTCTAGGGTCACAGGATGTTGGTCAATATTGTCCCTTCTCTTACAAACTTTATGGCTTCATTTTAACTGCTAAATTAAGTATATTCTCCATGTGAGTTTACTAAATTATTTATTTGCTTTTAATTTGAAGTCTTCACATTTCTACACACATATGTATATATGTATGCCTTAAATCATGGAATCTTGAGAGAGAAAAATTCTACCAGACCTTTAAACTGTGCAGAAGGAACACTACTTTGAAGCTAATGAAACTTGTTACTTCTAAGGTAACAGAAGAGGCCCTAGCAACATGTCTACAGGGTCATACAGTTTGATCAACCTGGCTAAAGTAAGGTGAGATGTCTCCGTCCACTGTCACTTCTCTTCATTCACTTCTTTTTTGTCAGATGGCCTTGGAATGCTATCTCAAAGCAGGTCAAGGGCAAGCTGAATTGTGGATACACTAAACTTGGGTTTGGTGGTGTATATTTACATGGTTTCAACCCCCTCTCTGCCCAGGTATAGTTAGAATACTCCAAATATCCACTGGGCTGTTTCCCTTAAGTGTGTAGGGCCAGAGGTTTATCATGACATGAATGTATCTTACGTGGACACCACCAGAAAGATACAGGTGGAAGATGAGAAACAAGGTCCAAAGCATATAATTCCAGAAGCTGGTTTATAGAAAGTATTCCATCATCAGATGTTTGAAATTACAAGAGGAGGATTCCATTAACATCAACACTCAGTCAAAATAGAAGTTCTTACCTATCGTGAATATACTCAGTAACACATCTTATGAAATTCAAATGTACTCTACATTATTTTATCTTTTGATGGGGATTTTACAAAATGGAATTTATCAGAACTTCTGTGTTATAGGACATACACTTCTAGCAGTTCTATCCATGGTGATTATGTCTGTGTTGACATTTCATGTTTTATGCATCTCACTACTACTAATAAAAACAAATTTGATCACTATGTTAGGAAGACTGAATTATCTTATTTTTTTATAGAAGAAAATTACAAATTTGTTGTTATGTGAAGAGGTGATCAAAGAATATGCAGCCAAAAGTGGAAGAAAAGCATTACAGGGTGTGTCAGGGAGTTTATTTAGTAAAAGTTTTCTGTATTATTTTCTGCATTTTGTAATGTTTGCAGTATTTTTCAGATTTTTTAGATTTGATTTTACTGTGATTTTTCTCATTCTAAATAAATAGTCATGCTCATACCTAATTTTGTACTCATAATATTATAACATTTTTCTGAAAGAGAACGACCTAAATTTTATATAGTTCAGGCTCCACAAAACCTGAGTCAACCCTTGTAAGTGAATTCAAAACACGGGTGGGTACAGGCAGGGAGTGGGGCTGGGGTAGGGGTGGGGGTGAGGGTAAAGGGTGTTAGGTTCATGAGAGGAGGAAGCTTTATCTCCATCAGATCATTTTGCTGTCCTCATTCACTTTCTCAGGAGATATAATGGAAAAGCGAGGTCCATCACAATTTTTAGATGAGAGTGGGTACCTCTAAATGCATCTGGAGGTTAATAAATGGAAAGACAAGGTATCTTATGGAGGCCAAGTATAACTTTTTCTTTGAAATCTGGCTGTCGAAATATGGCTTCATTTGTCATGAAATGTTATAAGTTTTGGAATCTTTTCATTAATTTTCCGTACCCATCATTGGAGTAGGTCTATGCTGCTTCTTACATACTGTATTTGGTAGAGTCCTGATTCTTCTGTAACTCAGAACGCCTTGATACCAAAGAGCCCCAGCCCTGCTGCTTCACTGAGGAACCACACTATCCATGCCACTCCGTAGCCTACCACCAGCCCTGACTTTTTGGCCATAATTCTCTACACTTAAAACGGCCAACACTTTCCTCTATAGAAGTTGCCCCCTAGAGTTTGGGAACTCTTTAAAGGTCTGATAGAAAGCTAGCACAAATGTGTCATCTGCTTTTGATTTGTGGGTTCTAAGCACATGGCTTCCAAATGTCACATTTGGAATGTGGAATTCAGTAATTCGTAAGCATTTTGATCAAATCATTGATTTTTTCCTTTGTTTTCTATAAATGGATGATACGTGTTGTCTGGTTCTTTGCATGAAGCCCTCTTTCTTCCTCTTATATATATTATATAATTTTATTTACCTGACATATTCTTTCAAAGTTAGGAGAATTGGAAATTTCTGTGTTTTAAGAGAAAAGGCAAACTCATTAGATTCCCTTTCTAAATATTTTAATAATGTTACTGAAGCCTGGGATGCCATCTTTATTCAGCTATCTCTTTTGTTTTTCTGCCACAACTTAGCACTTATGGTGAATGGCAATACATATTAATAAGCAGGCAGCTTAATAAGACTCAGGTTAATGATGATAATTATTCCTACATGGTGTATGCTGACAGTGTGTGCAAAGATATTCACTCTTCAAAAAAGCCCCAAGGCAGTACAGATAATTCTGACACTGAGTACGTTATCTGAGAAGAAGGTTAACAATGTTATGTGATACTTGGCTTTTTTTTTTTTTCTGTAAGTGAACATTTTAATTACCTGGGGATAATGTCCATGGCTAGAATTCAGTGAGTGGGCACAGGGCCAATAACTTTTCAGGAGATCCCTGAGAGAGACTTAGAATTTTAACCATTAAAAATTACAGGCTTACAAACAAGGTCACTAGAAATAAATAAGCATAATCAAGAATTAAGAAAAGGTCAGTGTTTTAACTCTAATTCTCATAGTGGGTTCCTAGTTTGAAGTGAATATTTTTTGATTAACCATGGAAAAAGTATGAAATTGTGAAGCTCTGCTTCCTTTATTCTAAGTCTACCAAATTCTTTACAAAATCAAACACTCTAATGCTTAATGATCTTGTGCTCTGTTTTCCATCCCTCTAGTCTAGGTTGCTCTCCAAACCTTCATTTCCACCTGAAGAATTAATGACAAGTGACTGATTAACAGTTCAGAGCTACATTCCATTTTTTTTCCTCCAGGGTCAATTGCCTTTTCAGAAGTATTAAAACCTTAAACCAGGCATCTCAAATAAAACATCAGCTAGGGCCTGTCAAGTAACATTGATGAGTGAAGCTGGCCTAGTGAGAACTGTACTAAAACTGAAAGGCAGGCTTCTAGAAGGGGTGGGGGTGACATTGCATGTCTCTACCAGATTATTTCCAAGTAGACATTCTGGTCCAGATTTGCTCAAAATGTACTTTTTCAAAAGAAGCTTGAAATCTGGATTTTTGTGAATTCTTCCCATGTTTACATTTTGTCCGTGAAGCATGGTCTAGGTCAAGCACAACATGTCCAGGGCTGAAAATGGTCTGAAGGTCACAAATTTGTAACTTTTGCTTTGAACCGAAGGGAAGAAACTGGAGGACCTACATCCCTCTGCCTTTTTTCACGATGTTCCATTTGCTCTTTGCCCATGCTGCCCTCTACTCCCTGGTGACTTACTCACTTTTGATGGCCTTGGTTAAATGTTACTCTCTCTGTAAAGCTTTCTAAGCCCCTTCTCTTCTTCCAAACCATTTCTCCACCATCTCCCTTTCTTGTAGAATGAATCCATTTTTTCATTATGCTGCTAGGACATCTGGCACACACTGTAATTAGCACTTACCATAGTGGGTACTAAATATTTGTGAATGTGTTGGTCTTCCCAGTTACAATGTGTGGTCCATATGGGTAGAGTCCTCTTTTTATTTTTTACCAGCATCACACGATATCTACCTCATGATAGACAGTAAATATTTGCTGAAAGAATGAATGGATCAGTGAATGAATTTTAGAAAGCTACTTGAGGGCTTAAGGATACTTGTCAGCCTCTACCCCTAGCAGAGGATATAAATATGGAAGACATTCAGTATATATTTATTAAATGAGAAATGAATGTGAACCAATGGGGGAGAATTATTTTTTGAAGAGTTACAGAGTGGCACATAGGTAAATTTCAGTGTTGCATCCCCTATTTTGCCCACTGGGATAAAATAGGCTCTTAAATTCTCTCTGATCCTAAAATTCAATTTAAAATTAATATAAATTATCATATATATGATGGAGACATATTCATTGCTTTTCATGGTGACCTTTTGACAATTCCCTAATGCTTCTAATTAAGGCAACTATATAAAGGTTTCAATATCACAATTGAGCAGATAATATTGAGGCAACACCTTACGTAGGGTCTAGTCGTTATAAATTTTTTCAGAAGCAAGTCAGGATGAATTTGAATAGAAAAGCCACCTGGCAGTACTCCCTCAATTAGTATTTATTATAAATATGCACTCAGTTACTTATATATATTTATATCAAAGATGTTGAGTCTGCTCATCACATTAGTGAAAATCTGCTTGAGTCCTTCTGTCCTGAGTCTTCTGCTTGAGTCTTCTAGAAAACTGCCTTACTCTAGCCTGATTTTAATTAGGAAATCTCAATTAATTTAGAAATATGTTAATGATTAAGTTAACAGTCTGGTATAAAGGCATCACCAAGAACTCTATCCTACATGTTCACCAAAGAAGATTATTAAAGTTGAAAGAAATGACACTTTCTCTGTAAGAGACATCTGCCATGCTTACGGTCAACTCTATTTTTGCACGGATAGGTATCAGTAGAAGACTAGCTAACTGTTCTGTAGATGAGTCTAGCTAGCTGAATAGTTTTAGGGACACAACCAAATGATGCAGGCTAGTTGTTTATTCACTTGTGCGACTTGATAACAATTAGTTAATCAGTTGTGTGAGATTCAACCAGTGAATTAAAGACCTAAGTTTGCGGACAGCTCTGGCATTGTAGTTGTTCTTTTAAAAGAAAACAGAAGTTGTTAGGTGGTGTTAGCATGCTGCATGCATAACATATTATGGTACTATTATGGAGCTTGTGCCATTTTACCTGACATTGGACACACTGACAATGAGCAGATATGAATCATGAACACTTTTTCCACTGGGGCAATGTATACAATGCAACCAAATTCAAATGTGATTTTCAGAGTGTATCTGAATCTCTTCCTGGGGCTAAGATAGACATGCCACTGGTCTCTCCATTTCCTTTAGTAAGCCCTTGTATATTAAGCAGTGGAAAATAAAACAACAAATGTTATTCAGCAGAAAGATAAAAGCCCAATCTATGTAAAGTGAGACAGAAGAAATGGAAACATAGCATGTGGATTTTGCATGCTGAGCCTCATAAAACGCAAGCGTGAATTTCCTCTCATAGTGAGTGTGGTCCAACATTAAACGAAGCATGGGGCATGATTATGAGAGATAAGATCAGTAGTTGGAGAACATACAGCAAGCTGTTTTACCCACATTGAATATAATTTCACTCCTCTGATCTATTAGGCCCTCTTGGTGCACATCTTTGTAGATTTTTGCTAGTTCTCAGGAATGCATTAAAAAACCCTACAGGCTATAACTGAAATTACTGAATATTTTTTAATGTCTCACATGTTGACAGTCCTGATTTTCGTTATAGAAGAAATAACTGTCGATAGTGCCATTTAAATCCCTACTCTTTAGACTTGTGAATGCTAATGGCTGGGCTGTCGAACTTCAGCTTTTCCTGTAATCGTTATTCCTGGTTTCCTGTGGTGGATATGTATCGAACATAAGAAATTAGCTGCAGAGAGAATTAGAGGGTGTAAGTCTGAGTCATGTAAATGCCAAAAGCTTTTTGTGACATTTTTCAGACTTTAAAAATGGAAATATGTTATTTGCACAGTAGCTCCTGATGGAATATGACATACTGCAGTGATGTGGCGAGTTTAAGATTCGGCTGCAGGCCATTAGGAACCCTCTGTGTGAGAACCTGGGGCTTGAGCAGAGGAATGGGAGTGAGCTATTTGGAAGAAGCATGGCATTTGCTGATGAGCCAAAGAATCCTTGCTAGATCAAGAACTGCTAATGAGAATTGAGAACTTGCTTGAACCTGTTACCATAAGTAAGGCTTAGGAATATAATTTTCAACTTGATGTAACTTTTGTCTTTATTCCAGATGGTCTTACATCATCATCATTATATCAGCACATGAAAAAAATCATAAGGCTAAGTACATACCTTAACTCTTATGTTTCAATTAAGGCTGAGCTCTTTAATTCAGTTAAAATAAGAAATCCCTCTTAGATTCTGAACCTTTATTGGGTCCTGAGATGCATGGAGGATGGGGATGGGTGTGCAGAGCAGAACTTTCTACAGAGGAAAGCAGAAGACTCCCATCTGTCACACTGTCCTTCACTCCTGTTCCAACCTCTTTTTGCTTTAGAGGAAAGCTAAAAGGGAGTTAGAAACCATCTCTGGTTTCACTTTTGGTTATCGGGGTAGACCTCCTCAGACGCTTATTTCCACTTCAGTGGATAGTCTTGCAATTCACTGAGCATGGGAACATGGGGACATATCTTTTTGTTTGTTTTGGGGGACAAAGTAACAAAGTAATATTTTGCTAATTTTGATATTTTCCTACAGGGTGTAAAGGACTATGATGAGAATCCAGCTTCTCTGCTTTCTATTCTAGAAAATTCAGTGTTCAGTTTTTGAAAGATATGGAATTCAGGAAAACTGATAGATGACATTTGGAAGAAGAGGACACAGCTGACCAAGAGGAAAATATATGTAATTAGTGAAAAAGACAAAACAAAACACAACAGGAGATAGGGGTCTTGACTGTTTCTCTTTCAAGAATGGGTCTCCTGGCAAGCCTCTCTCGGACTTCCCTGTGCTCCCCATAAATGCAATTCTACTTTTCCTTTTAAATTCTCAGTGATGCTTAATAATGCCATGAAGCCTGTTCTCCCAAAGCGAAGTCCTAGCTGTCATCCTTGACAATGTCCTCTTCATCTTTTCCCTCCAACTCATCATCAAGACATGTTGGTTTTATTGCAAATCTCATTTCTCCTTGCTTTCTCCCCACTGCTTCTTTTTAGTTCTGATCCTTATTTTACCTCAACGACACTAGGCAGTTTTAACTGGTCTCTCAGCCTCCTGTCTTACCCCACTTCTCTACCTTTACCGTTTATAACGATACTTTAACGTATTTTTTCCTTCTCTAATGATGCCCAGGCACCTAGCAAGTATGTGTGAGTCGTGTGAAAAGAGTAGTTCACTGTCTCCTGGGAGCCATGAAAACCTGCAATCATGTTCCTCAGTGGAGGAGCTCTCCATCTACTGTCTATGGAAAGAAGTCTATTATCAACAGTCAAAGCTATTCACAATTTGGTCCTTCCTTACCTCTTGAGTATACTCATCATTTCCCCTGTGTTCCACTGCCCACAGACTGAGCTGACAGTAGTATGACTTCATGAATTGACATTCATTTTCTTAACTTCATACTTTTTCACATTCAGTTCCCTCTGCCTGAAATGCCTTTCTCCATCTGAAATACCTAGTCATGCTTCAAAATCCCTCCTAAATGTCATCTCTTCAATACTTCCTGACACTCTCAGGCTGAGTTAGGGGTTTCCTAACAAAGTACACCTTCATACTTTGATATGTATTTACCCCTTTATATGTCTGACTTGTCTGTGATGACATGACCCCTTCATGACAGCAACTTTGTTTTATTCATCTTTGGATTTCTATCTGTTAGCACTGTTTCCACAGAACAAAACAAAATACACTGTTGAAATGAATAAACAAATGAATTGGAGATGTAGCTCCTAATGCTTTCTCCTTGCATCAATTTTCAAAAGCAGTGGAAATCTAATACATTGAATATCCTATACATTGCCTACACCGAATATGATCCAGGGAGCAGTAAATTCATGGAATGAGCATCTGCATTTTTCCTTGATCAGAATCTTTGCTCACATCAAGGTTTACTGATCAATGCCATTTGAAGAAACATTGTTCTGCTAACAATGCGCTGCTTTATTGAATTCTATTAGAGAATTTCACTACAGGTTTAATTATTGCTCACCTTGGTGTCAGGCTGCTTTCCCTTTATTAACTAATCATCTACTGGCCCAGTGGGGTTCCTGTAGCCCCTAGGCTTCTCAAGATATGTCAAATCAGATTATCTGATCTTACTTTACATAGATGAAAATTTAAGTTTTTTTTTCTAAACTCAGTGAAGAAACAATCTCCCACTGCTTAATATATGCAAACTATATGAAGGCATGCATTTACATAACCTGAGCTGAGTTAGTCATTTGAGCTTTGTCAATTAGCTTTGGAAAAGAAAGTTAGTTTAACCGGAGTAGTAAAGAGATACATCTGGTAAAATTTTTATTTTACAATGATTTCTAAATACCGTTTATGGAATAGAGATCACGAACCAACCTATGTATATGCTATCATGACAACATCATAGGTCAGAATTTATTTTTGCTTCAGCAGCTCTCAGAAAGGAAGATTCTATGAACTGGGTTGGCCTTGAAGTAATAGTTATTTGTAAACTGTTTTTGTTGATTCCAAATCGATATGCTGAGAATTACTTTCATAAAGCCTAGCTTTCTACAAGGCTTTCATGTTGAAATCTTCTGAAACTTAAAAATGAGGTATTTTAAAATATCATGAAGTGCCACATGACATAAAATACGTCAAAAGTATCTTTTGGTTTTTAATCAGTTTGAAAATGAGAGTTCAGTGTCTTATGATTTTTGGAGTATACTTGAGTTCTTCCAAGCTTATATTCTATGAAGCCTAGTCATTACGTGTTATAGATAATAAAACTAACACTTTTTGTCTTGGGGTATACATTTTACATGCAGGTCCAGTATATAGTTAATAAGGTGTTAGATCTTTCCTGCTAAGAATATATGATTATTAAAATTCTTCACAGGATCAGGGAATCTAGAAGTTGCATAATTTACTCACATAAACGACATGTAAGGGTAGAATTTGTGATTTCTCTCCATTCCAGATCTTACTTTATTTAACAATAATTAAAAATTTAATCCATTAAATAATGGATAATCAGAAAATACTTGCTTTTCCCCATATTTGTAGTAGTTCTGACATATTTTCTGACTTTTGGATTACTATTTTTATTTTCAACAACAAAAACTAATTTCTGACAAAATTTCAGTTTTATAGCAAACTTGTAAGGGAGGGCCAACTTAAGTAGAAAATATACTGGAGTTATAAATTCACTCCAATTTTATTACTTCACTTTGTTATTCACTTTGTTATTGTTAGATTTAGTTATCTAACAATTTATAGTCTATAACTAATAGAGAACTTTCCAGTTATTTCACTGATGGGTGAATTCCCTTTTAGTTCTATGCGTGTATTTTTTGGCTTTGTTATTTGTATGTATAGTATTTTAAAATCTTTTTAGTGAAGATTTGATTTCCTTTTCTTGTGCTCTTGAATCGGTCATCGTTTAAACAAATATCCCAAGTTATACTCAGCATCTAAAAAAAAGTCAATCTTATTAAGATATAAATTTGTATAATGAAATAGATAGATTTAAAAGTAAATTCTAATAACAGTTCACAGATATGCACGTACATGTAACTCGTCACTCCAGTCAAAATACAGAACATTTCCATCACCCTAGAAAGTTCTCTTGAGCTCATTCGCAGCCAGTCTTCTACACTGCCTCTCATCTCAACAACCAACAGTTTGATTTCCATCCCCTTTGATTAGTTTTCTTTTTATTGCTGAGTAGTATTTCATTGTACAAATGTACAATTGATTCACCCATTCAACTGCTCTAGGACATTTGAGCTATTTCCGTTTTTTTGTTATAAATAAAGCTGTTCTGAATATTCATGTACATGTCTTTTCTTTTTATAATTGCTGTTATATAAATATATGTTTAATATTATAAGAAAATGCCAGCTTGTTCTCCAGATTGGTTGTACCACATCACACAGCAATGTATGAGAGTTCCTCTTACTCTATACCCTCGTCCACACTTACCTTTGTCAGTTCAAAAATTATTGGTGTGAAGTAACATTACGTTGTGATCTTAATTTTAATTTCCCTGGTGATTAATGAATTTAGCATCTTTTCATGTGCTCAGTGTCTGTTAGTTTATCTTATGATGTGTGTGTCTTTTGCCCATTTAAAAAAGATGTGGTTTTTGTTTTCTTGCTGAGTTCTAAGAGTTCTCTTTTATATTCTGAATATGGTCCTTTATCATATACACGCATTAGAAATGTTTTCTTCTAGTCTTTGGCTACACTTTTCACTTTCTTTTTTTTTTATTTGAAATTTTATTTTATTTCTGTCTGTAAGTACTGCTATTTGTTTGAATTGCTCACATAGTCCGTTCTATCCAAAAAGGAAATGTCAAGTGCTTCTAGCAGTGTAAGCACCGTCGGCACAATCTACCCAAAGGTCTTCCGAAAATCGAAATGTTAGGCAAACCACAAACTGGATGTTATTTCTCTGGGCCATGAGATTGTCAAAATCAGTTTGATTTTTTAAAACCCATCAAATATCAATCATGGCAAGGAAGACCATTGAGCTGATTCCTGATAATTAAGTAATGTTATCATTGAACATCATTTATCCTAAATGATTACTGGCATCAGGAAGACCTTGGGGTAGGGGCTCTTCACGAGTGACACAGGCACGGCTTGCCCAGGAATGAGCAGGTGTCCCCAGAACAGTTGTGTGCTACAGACTTCCTCTGCTGCTCCTTCCCTCTCCGCAGTGCTCAGGCCCTACGTCTGAGAGGACAATGTTCGAACTCGCCAAAAGTTTTCACAGCAGAGGCGAGTGGAGGAGGTCTTGTGAGGTACTCATTTTTGAAGTGCAATCTAAATACTAAAAATGAGAATCAGATCTCGAGTACTTGAGCCTATTTATATTGCCTCAATTCATTAAAGTTATTTTACATGTCTAGTCTGCCTTCTCTCTCACAGGATAGAGGATAGCTGGGAGGATTAAATGAGATACAGTATGTGACAGCCTAGCCCAGTGTCTGTATACTCAGTAAATATTCTTCCCATCCACCGCCGCATCCCCAAATAAAGAGGTTAGTCCTTGAACTTTGAAAGTACTTTGTAAGTAAGAAGAAATTAGTTTTGCTATCAACATCCTTGTCAGTCTGATTCTGACTTGCTTCTCTTTTGTAAAATAAACACTTTATACTATTTGAAGTATACATGAGGTTTCATTTTTGTTCAGTGTTCTTTACTTTTCAGTGGGAAAAGTTATTTCTGAGGAACTGAAACCCCCGAAGGTAACCACAACAAAAACTTGTTAATTTTTTTTTTTTTTGAGAATGATGATTCAAAGGCAGACTTGTAGAGAAATCATATTTAGGAGAAAGAAGGCAAATGCAGCCTCTGAAGGGAACTGTTCTAATTATTACCTTAAAAAGTAAAGTTTTTTAACTAAATTCAAGGACATAAGACAAAGCACTACTTTAAAATCACAATGACTGAACAGTTAGGTGAAAAACAGCTTAAATAGGAAAGGGGAATGGACTTCAGAATAATCTTGAATTGGGACAATGATTCTTCAGTCCTAGATGTTTCTGTTATCTGAATGTCTTGAATCACACCATTTCCTTTTTTACCTCCTGCAAGGTCTTCACTGAAATCGCAAAGCAGTATTCTCACAGAACTAAATAATAGTTGTCATTTTGTTAGGATTCAAAATTTCAATCCAGTAGCCATCGGGATCTTGGATAAATGCCAGGCCTTTCATTTTACCATCATCAGGTTTCTTCACAAATTTGACTCCCAGCTCTTCAAATCTTTTACAAGCACCATGTACATCAGAAACAGCGATTCCAATGTGACCAAATCCTCGAGGGTCTGAGTTGCCACCGTGGTAACTCTGGGTCTCATCATCTTCCGTGCCCCAATTGTGTGTCAGTTCAAGGGTAGCTTTCCTGGAGAATACCCATGCTACTTTTTCATCTTTATCTTTTGGGATGTCATTTTTTTCCTCATAAGCCAAGAAATACAGTGAGAATTTCATAGTCGGAAAATCTAATTTTTGGAGTAGCGTCATTCCAAGAACTCTAGTATAAAAATCCAATGACTTCTTAGGATCCTTAATTCGTAGCATGGTCTGCTGCAACAGAAAATCCTTAGTGCTGGGATCCGGGTCGGAGCAGCAACCGAGGGCAGCCTCGTCGGTGAGGCCGCTGGATGCGGGCTGTGGTTCTGCCATGGCCGCACTGTTGTTCCACAGACTACAGTACGGAGAACACCGCAACCATCCACACTCCTCCTGGCCCGGTTGCTGCCTTTAACTCGCGACGCCGCGAGGGCGCCGCGCCCACTTTTCACTTTCTTAAAAGGGCCTTACGAGTAACAGAAGGTTTTAATGTTGATGAAATGTAGTTTATCAGTATTTTATTTTATGGTTTATGTTTCCTTGTTCTGTCTATAAATACTTTGCCTAACCTAAGGCCATAAAACTTTCCTCCTTGTTTTTCATAGAAATTTAATATTTTTAGCTTTTGCATCTAGGATTCTGATCCATTTTGAATTAATTTTTATGTATGGTACAGGTGCAGTATTCATTTTATTATCTAATATCTGGTTGTTAATATTTAGAAATATATTTGACTTTTGTGGACTTGCTCCCTGCAAATTTATAAATTCACTTATTAATTCTAATAAAAATTAAAAAAAATTTTAACACAATTGTGTTGTTTGAGAACACAGAAAGTTTTAATTCTTTGTTTCCAACAGTTATGGCTATCATGTATTTTTCTTGCCTTATTGTCCTGGCTAGAACCTATTGTACAATATTGAATAAAACTGGTGAGGGCAGAATCCTTGCCTGTTTATAATCTTTGGAGAAAGCACTTAATATATTACCATATTGTATGAGGCTAGCTGTAAAATTGTTGTTGTTTTGTAGATGCATTTTACCAAAAAGAGAAATTCCTATGTATTCTTTTTTTTAAAGATTTTATTTATTTATATGAAAGAGAGAGAGAGTGCACACACAAGCTGGGGGAGAGGCAGAGGGAGAGAGAGAGAAGCTCGCTCCCTGCTTAGGACTTTGAGATCATGACCTGAGCCAAAGGCAGACGCTTAACCGACTAAGCCACCCAGGTGCCTCGAGAAGTTCCTATGTATTCTTAATTTTCTGCAAATTTTTATTATGAATAGCTGCTGAAATTTGTCAATGTTTTTTTCTGTCCTTACTGAGATGATTATATGATTTTTCTCTTTTATTCTGTTAATGTGGAGAATTACACTGATTAATTTTCAAATGTGGATAAACCCAGGCATGATGGAATTTTAAATATTGTTGGATTCTATTCATTACAATTTTGTTAATTTTTGTGTCTATTTTTATGAGAGATACTGTCCTGTCATTTTTTTCCCCTTTTTGTGCCCTTTGTGGTTTTAACTGAGCATTTTATTTGATTCCATTTTATCTGTTCTCTTTGCATATCAATTATATTTCTTTTAAAAAAAGTTAGTGGATGTCCTATAGTCTGCAATATATACTAACTAACCTAAGTCTACCATCAAATAACATTATGCCACTTCACAAGTCATATAGGGATCTTATAATAGACTATTTCTAATTCTTCCATTTCATTCTATGACATTACTGTCATTCATTTCACATATGCTATAATCATGTGATACATTGTATGACTTCATTTATTTATTTTAAATAACTTAAATATAATAAATATATTTATTTATTTATTTTAAATAAAGAAATAACTGGGCGTGGATCCCAATATAGGGCTTGAACTCACGACCCTGAGGATCAAGACCTGAGCTGAGATCAAGAGTTGGTTGCTTAACCTACTGAGACACCCAGGTGCCCCTACATTGCATTAAAATAAAAATGAAAGATTTTGTTTTACTTTTATTCTTTCCTTCTCCAAAGCTCTTTCTTAATGCAGATCCACATTTCTGACCTGTATGATTTGTTTTTTCCTTGAAGGATTTCATTTCTTGCAGGGTAGGTCTACTGGTGATAAAGTCTCAGTTTTTCTTCATCTAAGAAGTCTCTAATTTTTCTTCACATCTGAAGGATAATTTTGAAGGATAACTGGTGGGGTCTTTTTCACCTTCAATACTTCACTTCACTCCCTTCTAGCTTGTATGTTTTCTGACAAAAAGTCTGATGTAATTCTTAATTCTTATCTTTGCTTCTCTTCAGGAAACTTCCCCCACCCCCACCCCCAGCTTCTTTCAAGATATTTTTTTTGTCCTTGGTTTCTGGCAGTTTGAATATGATATGCCAACATGTAGACTTCAGGATATTTTTCCTGCTTCGTTACCTCTGAGGTTCCTGGATCTGTGATTTGGCATATTTCATTGATTTTCTAAAGTTCTTGGCCACTATGAAAACACTTCTGCTCTGCTCTTTATTCTTCTGATATTTTAAATACACTTATGTTGCATCATTTGAAATTCTCCCACAGTTCTTGGACGTTCTTCTGTGTTCCCTCACCAACCACTTTTTTTTTCCCTCTTTGCATTTCAGTTTGGTAAGTTTTATTAACCTATCTTAAAACTCACTGGTTCTTTCCTTGGCTGTGTCTGGTCTACTGATGAGCCCATCAAAGGCATTTTTCATTTCTGTTTCATTTTGATTTCTAGCATTTGCTTTTGATTCTTTTATATAGTTCTAATCTCTATGCTAGAATCAGAGAATGCCCTTTCCCAGGTGGAATAAAGCTCTGATAAAGTCTTTCCCACTGGAGAGTTATGGAGAACACTCTGGGCATATTTCATAATGTTACTCTACCTCTCCCTCTTGCCAGAGCCAAGAGGATATGTTTCTTGGCTGTTCACTAGGATGATCGGGTGGGGTCCCTGAAGTAAAAGTGTGAGCTCACCTAAGATTGCAGCCTCTCTAAGAAGTTTCTCCAACTACCTTACTCTGAGGCTCCAGTAATTTGTCAAACTTGCCATTTAGTGTCCTACTCTTTATGGCTTTTGCTCCAGGAAATTCGACTTCAGCTGGGACTCTCCAGACCTGCCTGTCTCTCCAGATTTTGTGGTGGCAGTTTGTTTTGTCGCCTCAGTTTTCTCACAGTTCCAAGAAATTAATTTTCAATTTGTTCATCTTTTTTCTTGTTTAAGGATGGGAATGATGACTTCCAAGCTCTTTCATGTTGGAGCTGAAACTAGTAGGAGTTCCAGTTTTCTATTCTTGTGATACCTTTGTCACTTCAGTAGCAGGATCATGTTGTCCTCATAAAGCAAGTTGGAAGGAATTCCTTCCTCCTCTATTTTCTGAAATATTTTGTGTAAAAATGACATTTTATTTTCCTTAAATGCTTGGTAGAAACCATCAGCTAACTAATCCAGGTTTCTTTTTGAAAAGATTATTTTTTATTACAAATTTAGTTTCACTAATGGATATAAAGTTTTTCAGATTTTTCTATTTCTTTTTTTGTTAGTTTTTTAAAAAAATGAACTGTTTTGTAAGTCCTTCTTTCCCCAAGGAATGTTTCCATTTTATTGTCTATTTCATCCTGCTATTGCTAATTTTATTCCCCCCTTTTTTTTTTTTTTAAGGGTAGCACTAGGATTTATTGAACTGTGCCTTAGTACAGGTGCTGGGGCTTGCCCACGGTGATCTTGATGTAAAAAGCCCGGACGTTCTGCCAATTCTTCTTGAGCAAGGACACCAGGAAATTGACCACTAAGTGGATGTTGTTCACAAGCTCGTCATCTGTCATCTTCACATGGCCAACAGCCACTGCCAGACATAGCAGCTTCTTCATATGGAATTTGATGGTGGACTTCACTTTATCCACTTTGGCCATGTTGTTCTCATTGTGGGTCAGCAAGGAAGGGAACTTGCCAGCCTTATTCAGGCCTGGACCTGGGATTCGTGGGATCTGCTTAATCAGAGATTCTGAAGCTAAAAAGGCATCATACATCTTGGCCAGCTTCTTGACTAATTTCTTATTCTTGTTGAGTTTCTTCAGCACCTCAGTGTCCATGTGGGGAATATCCACTGCCTTGGCCTCATCACAGTACTGCTGATCCCCCAAAACACATACAGAGAACTTGGGGCAGGGAGTGGACTTAAGCCTGATGGTGCCTGAGAAGCGTTTGTCCTTCTGAGGGTCATAGTTCTTCAGGCTGATCTGCAGCTCTACCGTCTCCAAAAACTTCTGGCGCTTGCACTGGTTCCCGTGCAGGACTTCCTGCACTGTCTCGTCCAGGGTGTTGCAGGAGACTTTGTTGCTCATGGTTCTTTGCGCCGCAGTAACCGGAAAAGAATTTTATTCCTTTTTTAAAATTCATTAGTCTTCATAGAGGATTATCAGGTTTATTAGTCATTTAAAGAACCAAATTTGGGTTTGTTAATTTTCTCTGTCATAGACTTCTTTATTGCTTCCTTTTTTCTACTTGCTTTGTATATAATTTGTGATTTTTTTTTTAACTTTCTTAAGGTGGAAAGTTAAATACTTCACTTTATAACTTTCTTCTTTTCCAATATTGGCACTTAAATCTATAAATTTCCCATTTAAGAACTGCTTCACAGAATCTCACAAATTTTGATATGTTTTACGTTTATTATTCAGTTGAAAATTGCTTTGTGATTTTTTCCATTTATGTTTATTTAGAAATGTGTTGTTTAATTTCCAATATTTGAGAAATTTCTAGATATCTTTTTATTATTTTCTAATTAAATTCTTTGTGGTCAGAGAACATACTCTGTAAGATTTCAGTCTTCTGAAGTCTACTGAGATTTATTGTATATCTAGGTACAACCTTATCTTGGTGAATGTTTTATTTGCACCTGTCAAGAATTGTTTTTTGGGAGGTTAATGTTAATGTCAATGAGATCACAATGATTGATAACGTTTTTCACATCCTGTATATTTGTACTGTTTTTATATATTTGTTCTATTAGTAACTATGAAAGGGTGTTTAACACTCCAATTATGATTGTAGATTTCTCTCTTTCTCCCTTTAGTTCCATCAGTTTTTGTTTCATTTTTTTAATTCTTTCTTATTAGGTGCATATTTAAGGTTGTTATGTATTCTATTGATTGAGCTTTTTATTATTATATAACATCCTCTTTATTTCTTGTAATACTTACTGTTTTGAATTATACCTTATTTTATATTAATATAACCATAAGTTTTTTAAATCTAACTGCTACGCAGTATAGATCATCCATCCTTTTATTTTCAATCTGTTTTTTAATGTACCTATCTTGTGGAGAGCATTTAGTTGGAATATGCTTTTTACAACTAGTCATATAATCTCTGCCCTTTGAGTATTTAGTCCATTTTCTTTTAATGTAATTATTGGTATTGTTGGGTTAAAGTCTGCTATTTTAACCTGTGCATTCTATTTGCATCATTCGTTTTTTGTTCCTCTTTTGAGGTCTACTTTTGGTTTAATTGAATATTTCTAGTGTTTTATTTTCTTTCATGCTTCTTAGCTGTATCTATTTATCTGATTATTTTGGTGGTTGCTTTACTAAATACAATATGCATCTTACTCTCATTCGTGTATTTAGAGTATTTTATCATTATACAATTTGCATATCACACATTGCAGATGTAAGAATCTTACAATGGCATCTTACAACCTCCCGCTTTTGTTCTAAGTTGTCAAATATTTTCATTTTACGTTGGCTATAAAGCATTTACAATTACATTACTTTTGGTTTAACTCACCTTTTGTGTTTCTCTTCCTTCGGTAGGAAATCTTGTGCTGCCTTTTGTACAATGCCAGAGAAGAGTCACTTCTCTTTGTTCAGTTTTATGGTTGCTTAACATGGTTGGGCAAATCTGGTACAAGTTAATCACTCATATTTGGAAGTGGAAGTCCCACACTGTTATCTTTTAAAGAGAATAACTTCTCACTCAGTAGAATTAGAACTGGAAGTTGCTGATTCCAATCTTGTACAGTATTCTTTATTTTGGCACTATGATGTGTATTCTCCTCAGAAGTGGTCCCTGACTTTGATATCTATTGTCTAATTTTGTTGGCGAGAGCATCTAAATACAAAATGCAGGCAGTGAGGACCTAAAACCAGAATGCCTATTTGGCAGGTTAGTAAATATTTATAGTTAATTTTTCCTTCATATTAAAAAAATTGAGTGTTAAACTTTACATGGTATAACTTAACATTATATATTTCAACATATTATAGGAGACGTGAAAACATCTAAACGTGTTGTATGATATTAACACTTGCCCATTTTACTCAATTTTGAAGCTTATCACATTCTACAGTATGAATAATAGTTAAAAGAATGTGGTTAAGTTATTCTAAGAATTTTACATTTTGGGTTTCTTTCTTCTGTGAGTTTCTAGTTTTGGTATTTATTATTACCTATTAGGGATTTTCAACATTTAGTATATTTCATAGTAGTTTCTGTATAATCAACAAAGTGAAAAAGACATGTGTTAAACAGAATTTTACATAACAAAGTATTTGGCATGGATCAGATTACAGTGGCTATTTTTGAACATAACAAAGCCCATGTTTCCTCATTTGATCTTAAGTGAAGACTGAAGCAGCTGGTTCCCATCCTCTTTCCTTCACCCAACAGACCTAAGAGTTCTGCTTTTTAGCTGCTACTACTAGTGTTTCTGTTTCTATTGTTTTTATTTTTTGTTTTATTTTTTAACTCACTGCATTCCTCCAAAATGTTTCTATACATTTTCTTCTTATTGTTTTGGATGTATATTGGAGACTGTAAACTCTCTTTACTTCTTGCCTAGTATTATGCCTAAAAATGTTTTGCCTTTAGGTTAAATTTTCTTAATTAATATCTCACTTTAAAAGAATATCTATTTTTGTGTCCTGTGAAATTTTCTGAACCAATTCCTCCTCAATCTCGAGAATTATGTTTTCAAAAAATCCCTGCAGTTGGAGATCTAGTGGAAGTTCTTTGTGTCTTGTGTGATAATAACACTTTGACGGTCATGTATTCTGAGTGAAACCAAGAAAGCTCTTATTAGTAGTTTTTACTTTTACCAAAGTAAAGCAATAAAGATGTCATGTGTTACTGTATTTTACTTAGTAACAAAGTGTCCTGTACTATTAATATATATAAATCTCTTGTTTGCTAAAAACACTGGATATCCTTCCTTCTCTTCCTTAACCTGATGATTTATAATCGTGCATTCCTTTGCTCCAGTTAATATGTACACTAAGGAGTGTTTCTTTTTATGTTTGATACTCCATGCAGATGGTTGATGGCTTTATGACTTTATAACTTAGTCTGGTTGGCTCCCTCTGTTCAAGTCCCACAAGGTGGAGTGACTCATTGCCAGAGCTAGAATAAGCTTTTTCATGTATTTAACATGATCTTCCACTCATTTTTTACTTGCTATTTTTCTCTTCCACCCTGAGTTTCTTCCCTTTCAAATTCTCTTCAGGAAAATTATTTATGATTCACATATACTTGATTTTTATGTAAGGAGAACTTGAGCTTGGGAAGGATTTGATATATCTATTTGTCTCCATTGTTTAAAGGACTTAGTAAAACATTCTATTTTAGAATAACTCTTCAAATTTATTATCTTGAACATAAGGTAGATGCTCAATGAGTTCTTGTTTTATGGGTAAGAAGTCTTAAAGTTTTAGCCACTGCTTCCCACTATCCACGCACATATAATTCAACATCTGATTTCTTTCCAGCTGTGTTTTAAATAAATAATTACAATTATTTTCCCTAGTTCATATGCAAACCCTGGCTTTTCTAGAGACTTTTCATGTATACAATTCATTTGTTCTTGCAATTCAGAAAACTTAGATAGATGTTGAAATTTAATAAAAATGCAAACAACCAAGCAAAGCGGCAAAATAAAACATGTTGAAATGGAGATTTCTACAAACTAATTTTCAGAACTTACAGTTATTAATCATCTGAAACAGAAATTGTTAAATGATATATTACTGAACCTGGAGGACTCCCAAAATTTAGAGAGAAGTTAAATAATTTTCCTACCTTAAACTGGGCCTAACAAAAGTTTAAGAAAAAGAAACTGAGGTTAGTTATCTGTACAGACTTCATAGGAAATGTGCCATCCAGTTGCAAAACAAGGGCTTATTTTACTAGGAAGTCTGAACCTTTAAAACTGAGGACCAATCTCTAGTATATGCCGGTTTTATCAAAGTTCAGCCATCCTGGGAAGCTAACTTAAAGTAACCTGGGAGCTTTTCAAATCACTTTAAAGATATTATCTTCATAACACTTTAGCTCCTGGTAATCTTTATGGGTATGTCTGTTGATAAGAAGTTGACACTGGACATTACTGCAAAATCAACAACTTAATTGAGATAATGTTGAATGATCTCATAGGAACTGATAGAAATTAAATATTAAAATATGGTTGTCAGCTTCAAACTCATATATTCAATAACCTTCTCCACACATATATCTACTTATACGTATTCAAAAGCTTACACGTCCAAAACTCAACTCCCCAAAATATCCCTCTGTCCCAACTCTGCACCTCCTGTGGTTTTCTCCACTTGTTCCTGTTCTCAAATGCTGACATTACCCACAGCTCTTTCTCTCTCTCTATACTCCAAGTCTGACCCAGCTACAAAGCCTTGTGACACTATCCTCTATATGCCTGGAATCTGCTGTCTCCACTGCTACCACCATTATCTAAATTACATCCCTTCTTGCTTAAATTATTGAAATTTTATCTTATTTATTGGATGAAGTTATTTATGGGTTACTATGGTCTAGGCACTGTGCTTAGAGCTTTACCTTCATGATATTAACTAGTCTTCATAATTACCTTAAAAGATGATTACTAGCCTTATTTTGCATATTAGGGAGCTGAGACTTTAAAAAATAATTTCCCTAAAATCACACAGCTTATAAATCACAGAGGCAGTATTTGAACCCAATCTGTTTAATTCTACATCAGGACTTAGAACACCTCTATGATGCTCATCTTTGTGGCAATCTTACTTCTAATATACTATAAAACCAGGGCAAAGTTGGGGCACCTGGGTGGCTCAGTCGTTAAGCATCTGCCTTCGGCTCAGGTCATGGTCCCAGGGTCCTGGGATCAAGCCCTGCATCGGGCGCCCTGCTCACCAGGGAGCCTGATTCTCCCTCTCCCTGTACCCCTCCACCCAGCTTGTGCTCTCTCTCGCTATCTCTCCCTCTCAAATAAATAAAATCTTAAAAAAAAAAAAACAGGGCAAAGTTAAGATAAAAACTAACTATGAGAATTTTTTACAATATTTATGAGATCTAGAAGATAAATAAAAATTTAGAAAACAAACCCAAGAACTCTAAAGTAATTGTGATGCAGTTAAAAATGGCAATTTTGGGTAGAATTATAAGGGTAATTGTTCTGCTTCTTAAATTCTGATTGTGCAAACGCTCTGGGATTTTATTCTACTTATGAGCTAAGAAGTTAGGCTACCAGAGTTTCAGAGATGTTTGCAGAAGACATGAGCCTCCTAAGTCAGGGGTTTCAGTAATCATTTATCTTTTAGGCTAGCCTTGGAGAAATCTTTCTCTTATTAGTATATTAGGATGTTTTAATAGTACATAAATATCTGTGGTTTGAATGCAATAAGGGCAATCAAATGTCAGTTTCACAGCTAAACTGATCGGAAATAAGGGTTGGGAGGGTATTTTATACTTCTTATAGATTTACAAACTTGCTTAGATTCTTTGTGCCTGAGTCCTTAGAGCCACCCAAGCCAGAACTTCAAAATAACGGAAGGCTATAAGAAAATCAGTGTGTCTGAGCCAACAATTTCGAGCACTAAACTGTTTTCGCCTATTTAATAATATTTTTCTTGTTATATGGTATATTAATAACTATTCATTTTATAGTATTCCTTAAGCATAGCTTAACTTCAGACAAATTTAAGATAAATTCTGTTGTTTGAGATTTCAAAATGCACTGAAGAAAGGAATAGGTAAAAACATCTCTAGTTAAGCTAAATAATAACTCACTTAAAAAAAGTCATCTTTTCAGTACCTAGTAATTTGGAATTAAGTATTTTAGAAAAATTTAAATTTGGTGTGTATAGTTATAATATTTTAATGTTGCCATCACTATTTAAATAAGGTAATCTTTTCCCTACCAACAACTTATTATTGAAGTGCATTTTAAAATTTGATAGGCAAAGATATGTTGTTCAATTATGAGAGAATTTGAATAATGTCCTTGTATACTCAGTGCAAACAGAAGAATAGATCTCTAAATCAGGCTTTGGGCAGGACCATGGCAGGAAAAGAGGAGTAACAGAAGAAGACAGCATCACCCAGTGGCTGTGAGTCATCTTTGTTGTTAGTGAAGGTGACACAGTCCTAAGTAGATTTGGTTATCATTGCTTTAACAAAACATTTTATTGAAAGAATAACTTCAAAGCCATAAAAGGATATATATACATATGGGGAGCAGGGAGAGGGAGAGAGAGAGAGAGAGCACATGAGCACGCCAGTAGGACCAACTTTTACAGACAAAACTTAAGTAAAGTTTGGAAGAGTATCAATAAATGGGTTCGTTATGTGGATCTTGACTGCAGTGATGGCTAATTAATGCAAGGACTGTGATAAACCTTATAAAGGAATTGGCAGGCAAGCCAGGATCCTCACCCCATTCTCTCCTGGGAAGTTTCTTGCTTATAACACTAGTCTTTATGCACTGAAGCAAATCTAGTTTTCATTTTATGTTTTAATTAGAGACTGTGCATCTGAAAGTCTAAGACATGATGATCCAAAACATTTTCCACAATGGTCTTTTTTTATGCCCCACAATGTTTGTTGTGTCATCGTTGGAAGAATGTAATCATTAAGTAGTCAATTTAGGAAATTTTTATCCTGAACCTAAACTTATTTAAACCTAAACTAGCCTTAGATTCGAAACCTGGTAGAAATGGAATCTGTAGAATGATTGCATTGAACTAAAAATCATGTCCAGCAGTGATTTGCATTCAATGTACAGTATTTCCTCTAATTCTCTTGCTTACAATTAATTTAGATTTTTAAAAACAAATATGTAAGTATTACTTCCAGTTTAGCTTTTTCTTGCAAAAGTATATAATCAGGATTCAAATCTGCAAACAATTTGTGCCTTCTACTCTCTTGGATTTGAAAATGTTTATCCTGTGTCTGAAGAATAATCATTAAATGTAGCCATTCTTTGAAGACATTCTAGAATTCTCTCTTTGATGTCCAAGATTGCCTAATGATAGATCATTTTTACTATTTAACAGGCTGATATTCTTGCTGATTATTGTTGTAACTCAAGAAACAAAAATCTACTCTTTTCTACTTAAAGTTCATCTGTATAATGTTTTATCCTCCACATTTCCCCCCTTTTTTATTAATTTGATTTGGTTGTAGTTGTCATAGTTTAGTTTATCAACTGGAATGCCTTAGAGATACTCTGTGTCATCTAGTATTTATATATATAGATATATATTAAATTGGATTATAAGATTTTGTTCTTTATGCATCAGAAACGGATTGTTTAATTACATGAGAGTATATCTCCCCTAAATACTCTTTTCAAAATTTTGAGTGAAAATGTATAATCATTTTGTTACATTTTTAAAAAATATCACAATGAGACCATTAGTGGAAGAGTATTAAGCTTATAAATTAATTGAGAATTAATGACACTTTATAATCTTTAGTCTTAGAGTTAGGAATTTTTAATGAATATAATATCCAATAAAGAAAATATCATGAACCAATAAATAAAGGATTATTGGAATTAAATGAATTGGAAAAACTTGGAACATTTTTGAAAATTTTTTTGGAAAATCAGTTAACTGTAGGAAAAACTTAGATCTTCAATGCAAACACTAAACACTCAGTTTCCTGATGAACTAGAGATTTAAATAATAAAAACTTGTAAGAAAAAACTTGAAAAAAATAGAAGGTAATTTTATAAACGTTCCAAAGAGGGAGATAATTTCTAAGCTGGTAAATGGTAGAACTAGTGAACAAAAATGTCAGTACTTCTGAGAAACATAAAAATAAAACAAAAAAATTCTTAAATGCTATTAAATAATGAAGCCAAATTGGAAAAATACATGTAGCAAATATGAAAATACAGAAATATAATACAATTATTACATAAGTAATTTATGCAAATTGACAAATATTATAATGACAGGTATGTACAGATAATTCAGTTAAATTAATTTATTGAAAACTGTTTTATGGGCTAGCATATAGTCTAACTTGAAAATTGTTTCATTTGTGCTTGAAAGAGTATGCATTCTAGTGTTGTTGGACACAGCGTTCTAAAATATTGGTTAGGCTGCTCAATTTGTTTAATGGTTAAAATCTTCCACACATCCACTGATTTTATATTTTGTACTTTCATCAATTATTGAGAATGCAGTATTGAAATCTCTATAATTGTTGAATAGTCTATTTCTTCTTTTAATTCTGTCAGTTTTTGCTTCATGTATTTTTGTGGTTCTGTTTTTAGGTACATATGCATTTATAACTGCTTTTTCTTCCTAATATCCCTGTATCATTATGAAATATCTTCCTTTATTTCTAATAATTTCTTTGCCTTAATGTTCATTTTGCATGGCATTATTATAGCTGTACCAGTCTCTTATGGATGTGTTTGCATGGTATATCTTTTTCCATTCTTTTTTTTTTTAATAATGATTCAAAAATACTATACATTACTCAGTGCTCATCACTGTGTTTCCCATTACTTTACTTTTATACTATTTGTGCCTTTGAAACTAGTGTGTGTCTCTTGCAGAGAGAATAAAGTTGAGTTTTGCCTTTTTTATTCAGTTTAATAATCCACCTTTTGATTGGAGTATTTATTTCATTCACATTTAATGTAATTATTGCAAAAATTGATGAAATTTTTGGCTTTCAGCAATTAAACTATACTGCACCTAGATATAGCTCTCTTTATATTTATTTTACTTGGAGTCTTCTGAGCTTCCTGAGTCCTTTCATTAAATATTTTTCACCAAATTTGGAATGTGTATGCCATTATTTCTCTATTTTTTCTATCTTTCTGTCCTTTCCTTCTAGATGTCTACTGTACATTTGTCAGCATGCTTGACATTTTCTCACAGTTCACTGAAGAACTGTTTATTTTTCTTTAATCTTTTTTCTTTCTGTTCTTCCAATTGGATCATTTCTATTGATTTATCTTTAAGTTCATTGATTTTTTTTTTCTGTTATATCAAATCTACTTTTGAGCCCATCTAGTCAAAGGATGGTAACAACTGCTGTCAGGCAGGCAGGCAGGCAGGCAGGCCTTAGACTCCCACCATTCCTCCTTGGAGTTCCAGCAATTCTTCATGAATAAGCATCTCTCAGTTTGTTCTTTGGTCACCTGATGACATTATCCAGTTTTATAATTGTTTTTTGGGGAAATATTCATTGACCACTTTGTCATCATAGCTGTAAGTACTGCTCCCAAATCATTAAATTGCATAACAGGTATTTCTAAACAGTTCAACTCCACTATCTAAGAAAGGTAAATTAAAGTGAGAATGAGGTAATGTTTTGCCTATAAAATTAACAAAGATTGAAAATGTGAATTACTAAATGCTGCCAAGATTCAGGAACATAGGCATTCCTGTGTGTTTCTGGTCGCATTATAATATCAAGGAAATTTATTTATTTTCTCTTTTATTTATATTTCCCTGGACCTAAATTTATAAAAATTTTTAAGTCGTTGCTTAGATTTTAAAAAGTTAAGATGAGCACATTATAATATTGAAAGAATAATTGAGTAGAGTATATAGTGGAAAGTAAATTTTTCTCCCAGGCTTTCACATTCTCTCTGGAGACAGTCATGGTTATTTCTTCCTTGTGAATATTTCCAGAGCTGTAATATATTTATATAAGCTTAAGTGTGCATAATATAAGCCTTTTAAAAAGAAATACACACCACTTGAATATTTAATACTCAATGTTCCCAGCTTTTGTTTATCATTATAAAAAAACTTTGATGATTAACCGTGTCCTATTAATATATGGAAATATTTGGCAACCAAATCCTTTATAATTTTCGTTATCAGGACAATTGCAGAATTTTAGGTTGTTGTTTTTTTTTCTTTTAAGGAAACTCTACCCTGACATATGGCTCAAACTCATGACCCCGAGATCATGAGTCACATGCTCTACCAACTGAGCCAGACAGGTGCCCTAGAACTTCAGTTTTACTTTCTACTTTTTTCATATTTAAAAAAATTCTATAATGGATATTCATTGATTTTATAATTATAAAACATACTTTATTAAACATGTATATTCTTAGACTCATTAATTTTACTTCTGTAAATGCATTCTAGGAAATGATTACAAATGAAAAAAATTATTATGCATAAACAATTTTAAAGCTGAATAAATATTAAAATAAGCATTTTAACTGAACTCTAAATTTACTGACTATGTACAATATGGCTCATTCATTTGAAAGATATTTAAGCCACAGAATGATAATAATGACTAATATTTTATTGAATACTATTACATACCAAGTGCTATTCTAAAATCTTTAAATGTATTACTTTTTATTATAAGAATGATTCTGTGAGATAGGCACTTTTATCTTTCCTCATTTTACAGACAACAAAACTGAAATACAGAAAAGTTAATTAACTTGCCCAGTGAAAAGTCTGTAAAGATAGGTGAAAATACTGATGTTGTCTTAGGTCAAGTTTTCCAAGAGAAGGGATTTTGAGGTTATGCAGGAAGAGGAGGCACCCATGAAATCAACACCAGAAGGGAAGAAGAGGAAATGGGATTTGGTTGAGAAAAGGGTTAAAAAGTGATGCAAATGTGATGTGGTCACAATAAAAATCGCTACAGACCCTGCAGGGAGCTCTGGAGCTAGGGTGATCCTTCAGAAATGTCCTGAACTGAAGTAAGGTGGCAGGGCCTTTGCCGCCCTGTGATGAACAGTCACTGGTGTGTGGGTATGACAGCAGAGGAAGGGGTATGACTTTGGTGAACCAGATTTCTCTGGCTGAGGGCAGTTCTCTGGGAGTGCCTCAGCTGAGTTTTGTCACCTGCCAACTCTCCTACAATCTGAGGAAACAAGTGCCTCAATCCTGAAGGGGGGGATCTAGGTGGTGCACAGAGAATCAATTGCACATATCATAATAAATCACATAAATCCATATAGGGTAAAAATACAAATATTTATACATGTATATATATTTTTTTACCTTATATGGATGTATTATGTACACACACAGAGACACACACACATATTTAGAATGAAAAGAAAATATCTTTTATGGTAGGAAACAAGTGGTTCTTTTTTTCCCCCTAATTTAAATGACCTCTTTTGTAAGTGCAGACACTTTATTTTAAAATAAATGGTTACTCTCAAAACTTCCTTCAGCCAGGAGAATTGAAAAAATTCTAGGTGTGTAAGATTTTTCTAATGCATATATTGGAGTATATTAAACAAAAGTGATATCAATGGGGAAAAAAACCCAGGGTTTAAAAAGACTATTAATTCTATATTTGAATAAGAGGGATAACTATAGTCATATATCAGGTACTTATAATATGTGTACTTAAGAAAGTTTCATATAATAAAATATAACTTTCTTATTACTGTTTGGAAGTTCTGAAATTAGAATAACTCCTTTCAGCCAAAACTTCAAAGACAAAATCCACTCACAGGTAATATCAAGTATTTGACCATATGTAATTTGCTTCCTGAGTTAAAATTTCAGCTTTTCATTTCTTCATTTTTGCATTCTCCTTTTCCATGAAGACAATGGAGAAAGCCAGAGAAGGAAAGGAATAAAAAGAACCTGGAGTCATGAGGATAAAATCATCTAGATTGATGATGGGAATGGCTGCTTCTGGGCAAGTCAAGACTACAATTTTGCACAGCTTCTGGGCAGCTTTCAATATTCCTGACCAGCACCAAGGTGCTGATTGCAGATTGCTTCTGGCCATTGCAGAGATCATTTCCACAAATATAAACTGGTCTTTTACAATTTTCTCATCTTTGTTCTGAGCTCTCTCTCATGTACTCTGTTCTTCGGAGACCCAATAGCAAATTGACACAGTCACTGTAGGCACTCTTTCCCTGTATTCTTCCTGGTATTCTTAGAGCCAATGCTTCCTTCTAATGCAATTCATCTTCTCCATATCATTGCTGTGCTGGATGCCTTTGATTGGGAATCCAGGAAAGTAGGCTAGGGCTTATTGATCTGACCCAGCAGGATAATGCTTAAACACTTAGCTTGGAGGGACATATGTGGCGAGAGCACAAATGTCTCAAAAGGCACATTCCTGGATGGGAATTTATTACATTTTGCAGATACCCAGCTTATATAACTGTTTATAGAATTTTTACACTTAGGAATTTCTCCACTTTGGGAGTTCTGAAAGGTCAAGTTTTAGAGCTTACAGGAGCTTAAAAATGCTACACCACTGACATCTAACCCAAGCTCCGGCAAGCAGACTCACCTATGCCAGGTTCAGAACTCTGGAGTCAGTGTCACAAGAGAAAAGGGACTGAGAGCATTAGTAATGACAGTAGTGGTGTAGGCTGAATGGAATGCCAGGGGCAAAGTGGCATCAGGGTGGTGGTAGAAGTAGTTGCTCCGGTCATTAGTGCTCCGCCTTTGGGACACAATAGGATCACAGTCTCTGGCTTCCTTGGCAGCAGGTGGGGACAGGTGACTAGTCCTGACTAATGAGTTGTAGGCAGAAATGATAGTGTCACTTTTGGTGTGTAATGGCTGGCATGAGACCCTCTGGAGGTCTTTGCTTCTGCCACAGTGCAAAGTAAAACTCTAGATACTGGCTTCTATCAGCCTGGGTTGCAGCCTGGGGACAATGTAGTTGCAGAGTTGCCTGTGACCTATGATGGGCAAGCAGTGTGACAAGAAACAGCCTTTGCTGTTTTAACTGACAGCATGACCTTGTGTATCATGACTGATGCAGCGGTCATCACGGTGGTGTTCCTAGTGTACAACTGCCATGAGAACTGATTGGTGTTTGACTAATACTCTTATTCCAGCAGTATTTAAGCCTGCTTTTGGGTTATTTCCAGAAAATAATCTTTAGCCTGGTTCTTCATCCTTTCTGACAATTCTGTGAACTACCTGGTATTCTTCATTGACTCCTTTGTCTCTCAAACAGCCCGAGCCAGCACAACTCTGCCCAATCCAACTCCCAAACAGCTTGGGTTCCTCTTGGATATAGCTATCAATTTCTCTTCCACAAATTTGTATAAAATCTTTGGAAACTATTACTTTTTAAAATCTAAATCTCCTCTTGAGAGTAACAAATTTTAAAAATTTGTTAAATGGATAAAAGATGTGTAGACTATTTTCCCCCAAATTTATCACTTTCAAGCTCAAAGGGTTTATTTATTTTAACTCTTGTGTAATAACATTTGATGAATATGTGTTCACCCTTGCTTTTCTTAATTACACTATTAACATCCCCTTTCTATTCTTTGCTGTCCAGATTGAACCGTCAGGATCTCATTACACTGACTGTTTCTCATGGCTCTTAGGGGGTTGTAGGAGTATGCTGGCCACTAAGCCTCAAGTCCATCTACTGTTCTTCCCCTCCCACTACTGTCATCAGGAGCGTGCAAACAGTGGGGAATATGCAAAATGCTTTCTCACTGTGCCACGCGTGTGCCATATTACTCTCTGTTAAGTGAAGATTCATTGGATAATCTCTCATTCCCCTTCAAACTCAAAAGTTCTAGGATATCTTTCTTTCCTAAGTAAAAAGTGGTAGTTTAGAACCCATCTATCTCACTGCAATTTATTTTCCAAATTTACCTTTGTTCGTTTTGAAGCACAGGCGCCTCCTTGGGCTTTGGGTGCTTTCTCAATGGAGCAGAGTTCCTCATTCTTGGCACTATTGACTTTTGGGGCCAGATAATTCTGTGCTGAAGTGGGCAGTGGAGAGGGGCGGAGGGCTAGCTTGTGCATGGTAGGATGTATAGCAGCATCCCTGGCCTCTACCCACTATATGCCAGCAGCAACGCCCCTCCCAACATCAGGATGACTAAAATTGTCTCTAGACATTGCTAAATATCCCATGGGGTGGGAGGAATTACCCCAAATGAAAATCAGTGCATTAGAGTCTATTTGTGTGGTAACTCCATTTTACTTTCCAAAAGAGGCATTTCATTTTTAAACTTGGGAGTATCACTCTGTAATGCCTCTTCTAGATAACTGATAAAGATATTAATGTTAATTCCAAGTATAAGAAATAGCAACATAATTCCTCATTTCAATTACTACTAAACTTTTATCATTGTAGGGATATAGTAGTCATGGGCTACTAGTTTTAAAAACTAGAGTCTTGTGTCACTCTGTTCCATTTCAAACATTCACAGTAAATTCTTTTATAGAATTTTAGCACTATCAAACTGCTTTAAATCTCAAATAACAAGGGTGAGCTAATTCTCTATTTCTTTTTCTTTCCTTCAAAAAAAGTACAGTATTGCACCCGAGAGGTTTAAAACGTGTTTAAGTGTCTTCTCTATAGACAGTAAGAAGAATTAAGCTTTCATTATTCTGTGTATTTAGTGATCACACCACTGTTGGTGATAAAATCTTCCATGTCAGAGGAACTTATTTATGACTTTTCCCTGTTCTTATTCTTGCACCTTTTAACATGAAGGCTGCTGGTATTCAAAGTGAAATAACTAGCAGGAGCCCAGAGTGATAGCTGACAGATTTGTCTGGATGGTAGCACACATATGTGTGTGCACGCACGTGTGTGTGTGTGTGTGTGTGAGATATGTCCTCATACATCTAGTCATCCAGGGTTGGGGTTTTTCTTGGTGTTTTTGTTGTTGTTGTTTTTTGTTTTTTTGTTTTTTGTTTTTTTTTTTGGTGTGGGAGACAGATGTCCACCCTGATAATCTTTACTGATAACCCCGTGAGTGGAAATTGACTTGCTACCTATGATAAAGTGAAAACGAGGCTGAGTCAGATAAAGAGGAAATGAACTAGAGTCTGTAGAGAAGAAAATGAGCATGAAGTCAATAGGTGAGAAAGAAGGCTGCTACACAGTGATTCAGGATTATTTGATCAATGTAGGGGAAGATGCAGGGGGAAATAGCAGGCAACCCCGTTGTTTAGTACTCTATCTACAAATCAGTCAGATAGTTGTCAGTGAAATGATTAGCTATTTCAGTGTTGAGTGGGTAATGCTATAGTGAAAAAAGCAGGAGAGGTGAATGAACCAAAACAACTCAGGTCATAAGACGGTTGTGTGGAGAGATGCTATTTGGACTAGCAATCTACCACTCATAACAAAAATGGTGTGAAATTATGACCTTAACATTTTTGGTATCAGCACAATATTAAGTACGTTTTTTATTACTTTTATTTTTATTTATTTTATTTTATTTTTTAAAGATTTTATTCATTTATTTGACAGAGAGAGACACAGTGAGAGAGGGAACACAGCAGGGGTCAGTGGGAGAGGGAGAAGAAGGCTTCCCGCGGAGCAGGGAGCCCAATGCAGGGCTCGATCCCAGGACCCTGGGATCATGACCCGAGCTGAAGGCAGATGCTTAACAACTGAGCCACCCAAGCGCCCCTGTATTACTTTTAGAATAAACAGCAAATTGAAGGGACAACAAAGGTAAAAGACAAAAGAGGTAAAGCTTCCTTAAAAGTACAATCACGGGTTTAAAAATTAATGAGAAGGCGGGGCGCCTGGGTGGCTCAGTCGTTGGGCAGCTGCCTTCGGCTCGGGTCATGATCCTGGAGTCCTGGGATCGAGCCCTGCGTCAGGCTCCCAGAGCAGGGAGCCTGCTTCTCCCTCTCCCACTCCCCCTGCTTGTGTTCCCTCTCTCGCTCTTTCTCTCTGTCAAAAAAAAAAAACTTAAAAAAAAAATTAATGAGAAGGCAGATGTCACAAGAAAGAGGGAGCTTTCACTGCCTTGTTACTCTGAAGTAGACAGACCCTTGTGCTTCCCACGAGGCCTGCCCATCACTAATACTCATCCCTTTGAGTCTTCTCAGGGTTTCTTCACTATCGTCTTTTGAAAGTGGTACTATTTCTCTTCAAGTCCAGCTCAAGAAAATATTTTAACTAAATTTATTTCTTTGCTATATTAAACTTAAAAAGAGCTGCTTTGTTTTGGTTTCTCATGAGTTCTGAAATATTTTTATCATATGTCTGAAGATATATCTTAATGGCAGGTGTTAAGGATCCAATAAGGTCTGTTGGACAAATGATTCATAAATATGTGTTCACATGCTGTACAATAGTTGAATAGAACCACACAGATGGAGCCACCCTATTCTATTGAGGAAGTGGTATGTGTTTTTGTAAAAGCTGTGATACACATGGTTTTTAGCCAAGGAGCCAGACTCTGAGAAAGTTTTTGGAATAATTTACTTATGTTGTACTGATTTGTTCAGTGGGAGTGTGATGTAAATATACCCTTATTACATATTACAGAAAGGCCTGAAGGGTCTTAATAAAAGAAATTCAAGACATCTCAGGGGAACTATGAAAAGAATACAGATAAAGTGAATGCTACTGATGAAAAAGATGCTATCTGATATTTTGACAGTGATGGAGATTAAGAAGTCAGCTTGAGTACCTGGGTTTTGAATCAAAGAAAGGGTGAGTAAAAGTCAGCTTTTGATTACAACACATTTCCTTTAGTACAAATGTCACACTGGTGAGCAGGAGACCTGTTTCCTGAAGGGTGGGAGATGGGCTTATCTTGGGCTTTTCTCAATCATATTTTAGCTAAAAATTAGCTAAAACTGAAAGCACAGGATTTTAATACTCATGCACTGCATCTTGTGAAGCAGCTTTCTAATTCTGATGGTGTATTTAGAAAGCGTGAAAGAACTTGCCCCACCATTTCCAGGATAACGTCCTTTTGTTTGTCCTCACATTTCCCAGGGTCTCTCATCACCGTGTAGGCAATTCACAATGATGGGAGATTGGTGAGGGGATCCATGGAGCCTGAGCTGAGATGGATCTTGAATCCTAAGAGGAAGTAGTTCATATTTTATTCTATATGCACAGGGGACCCATTAAGCAGAAGACTGGCAGGATCACAGTTGGGCTTTGAGAGGATGATGCCAGCAGAACTCAGAAGAAGGGATTTGAGGACAAAGAATGAGCACAGTGAGATCATGTACTGGCATTCTTCCTCAGTTGGCTAGCTCTACACACAAGTTCACTGAATGATGAAGCAGACTACAGGTGCCCCTATGCTATTCAATGCATTTATTTAGGGCCCTCTTGCTCATTCCACATCCGCTCGACGCAAATTTAAATTCTTAATACCTACCTCTTGCCTCTGGATTGTCGGTATCCCAATTTCCAGGCCTTTGGATCCTTCTAACCCCCCAGAGACTTTGACCTTTCCCTCTCCTAGAAGGCTATCCACCGTGCAGAATCCCTGCCAGTCACTTGGATTGTTCTTCAGCCTCAAATCCCTATGTGGTGGATAGGATTTGGACGATTATAATGATCTTTATATTCCGGCTGAGAGGTAATGAAGGTTACAGCAGGGAGCTAATACCTAAGGGGGATTTTAGAGTCAGAGCAACAGTATTTGGTGACTAATTTAGTATAAGGCAGGATAAGTATAAGGGGCAGGATAAGTAGAGGGCAAATCTATAATTGTGGCCCTGAAGAATCTAGAAAACTGTGGGGGCTTTAATTGAGATACAGAAGATATCAAAGCAACACGGTTTTTTAAAAGTGAGTTAACTATTCAGCAGGATAAGTTTGAGCTACCTGGGACATATTTGTGTAGAGTGGTGAGAGCAACTCTCATGGAAGACCACATCTGGAAACAAAGCTGAAACCACCGGAATGGTGATAATTTGTCATAGGAAAGAGTACAGTAAGAAGACAGAAGGCCAAGGACGGATACTTGAGTTTCATCTACCTTTAATTTGTTATCAGAGGGACAGAAATCAGCAAAGAAATTCAAGGAGGATTCAGAGAGGCATGAGGAACAACAGCACTATGGACAGAAGGAAAGTGGAGTGCTATATATCCATATTCTTCTTAATAAAAAGGGCATAAAATTGTCTGCTTTAGAGGGAGCCAAGAATGAAACACATTGGCATGGCATTTTCCTGAATAACTTACTGTTTGGTGGTTTTTCTTGGTTAATTGTGCTTCTTTTTTGTTAATTGTGTTCCGTTAGCTTGAAAGTAAAGGCCAATAAAGGAATAAAGCACCGTTCCCACTGAGCACAGGTGAAGGCAAGCCTCTGATTAGTGACTATAACTCTAGCTTAAGTGTTTGTCACTATTTTTGACTTGCTTGCTGGATTCATAATTTACATGAAAATGGCTAATAGGTGTGCAGCTGCTGGGTTCCCCAGCTGGCCACTTGGTTTCTGGAAGCTTCATTTTAGTGAATTTGGAAATGCTTCTTCCAGCCTCTTTGCTTGTGACTTCCTACTTCAGCTGCTTATATTTACTTGCTTGGAACCATGCTACTCTTTAGAGTTTAAATATTTCAAATTAGTGGATCCATATTTTGATTGGTATTGGTGGGATTTTAATTCTTAGTGATATATTTTTGTTCAGTAGGTCTTTATGTGAAAGTGATGAAATTTCTTAAGAAGTTGTTCATATGATTTTGTCTTTTGAATGTGAAGGAAATACGTATGTATAGCTGTGTATGCAGGAGGGAGGGAGAGGAAGAAAAGAGTGAGAGCAGCCAGTACTCTCTCTGATGGGGTTTCAAGTCAGTCCTTTTGGGACTATGGACAAACGGATAAACCACCTGAGTGTTCTGATGACATTTTAATCAGATTTTTCTTTATTTCTTCATGCTTAGTTTTATGCATTGCTTGTGGCCTGGAAAAATTAATACTATTTTCAGAGGGTCTGATTTGGAACACTAATGAATATTAGACCTTATAGGAATTAGACTCAGTAGGAGATAGACCCTTAAACCCTTAATATTTTTTCTTCATACATGAGAATAAGAAAGAGGGCTTGTTACTACAAATAACAAAACATTCGCATACCACCAAAGGATCACTTCTATTCTTCAAAAAAGCAACTCCATGTTTGCATGATACGTACAATCATTGAAATAAAGTTGGTACTTATAACATTTTAAGTAGTGAAATATTTAATGTAGATAAAAATTGTGTACCCATGGGCGCCTGGGTGGCTCAGTTGGTTAAGCGACTGCCTTCGGCTCAGGTAATGATGCTGGAGTCCCAGGATCGACTCCCACATCAGGCTCCCTGCTCAGCAAAGGAGCCTGCTTTTCCCTCTGACCCTCCCCCCTCTCATGTACTCTCTCTCTCATTCTCTCTCTCTCAAATAAATAAATACATCTTTAAAAAAAATTGTGTACCCATAAAACCACATATTGCTCAGAGATCTTTCCAGGTGTGATTAGTAATCAAGTTAAATTAACATTGCCAATATTTTAGAATTGAAAACAAATAAAGAATCCCAACGTATACATTTAAAGCAAATATTATATTCACATCTTAAAAATTATAATATTGGTCCTATAAAGTGTAGGATGTGGGATAAGAGAAAAAGAATCAAGGATAAAAAAGACATTGTATTTGCCTGAACAACTGGAAGAATGACATTTCCATTTAATGAAATGGGGAAGTGGGGTAAAGGAAAGGTTGGGGTGAGAAAAATCTTGGAGGTTAGTGTTGGCAACTTTGATTTTGTAATGATTATCAAGTGGATACGTGAAATTCAACTCCATAAAGGCCTGGGTAGTTGTCTTATTTACTGTGGAGTTTCCATTACCTTGACCCCGTATTTCTTGAATAAATGACTGAACAGGGTTCAATGTAGATTACCTTGAGACATAAATTTTGCCATTTTTGGTATATAGGTTGTATTTAAAGTCAAGAGTCTCGATATCATTAAGGGTGAGACCATAACTAGAGAACAGAAGAGACACAAAGAAGTCAAGGGTCTGAGTACTGGGGCATGCTGAATTCTGGAAAATGAGGGGAATCTCTATTTCTCTCTCTCTCTCTGTGTATACTGCTATATCTATATTCATACCCATGTTCTCATCCATAGCTCTATATCTATATGTATCTATATCCATATCTACATCCATTTCCATTTTTCTATCTATATAGACATCAATACACACACACAAACATATATATCACAATGTATGTAAAAGGGATTATACTATACTTAATCTCTGGCTGCTTGGGTTTTCATTTTAGTAAATCTCCTTGGAGATCTTTCCATGTCATCATATCCTGCTTCACCACATTCTCTTCTGGTAGCTGCACAGTGTTGTATTGTTTCAAAATTCAATGGTTTGAGTAAATAGTTCCCCACTGATTGACATATAATTTATTTATATTTAGATTATTTGCTATTGCTAACAGTGTTCCAGGGAACATCCTAGTCTCTATCTCAGCATACACTTACCCGTATGTATCTGTAGGGTATGAATCAAACAGATGAATTTCTGGTCAAAAATATATGTTTTTAAAAGTTTGACAGACATTGTCAACATGCTTTACCAAATGTTGCACTCTCACTAATACTATATGAGATTTTTTTTAAAACGGTTTTTCATGAGTTGAATGATTATTGTGTCAACTGATTTATTGTATAAAGTCAAAATAGTAACCAACAGAGGTCACAGAAAATAAAGTTTTGATTGGTGCTGGAAGAGAGGAGAGTTCTTCAACAGATACAAAATTCTGGGACACCTATGTGATTATGGCTTCTAATTCCATAAATGTTCAAGTCAGGGCATTTTACTTTTGATGTAGTAAACTCCTCATTCTAAAATTTTGTATTGCAATAAATATACTGACTATTGAGTCTTTTAATTTGGTTAAGCTTCCATGTAAGCATGGGAATTCGTAAATAAATAAATAAATAAACTCCCATGTAAGTATTTAGAATTTAGCTGCATAATGTACTTGTGACAACTGATTAGCTATTTGAACAAAAGTAAAATTTATATATTCACACTTTATCACCTAAAATAATGTCACGTGAATTGCAATGTTAAATATTAAAGATCAAATCACCAAAAGTCTGACTATCTACCACCATCATATATCACCACAGCACTAGCAGCAATAAAAACAACCAATCTAGGAATGAACACTTCACTACACTCTTAAGGGGAAATGTCCTTAAAAACCTACAAAGGTAGGAAAAAACTGATAAATATTCATAAAAAATGAATATTTCTGCATAACATCACCAAATTAAAAGACTCAATACTTTAGAAAAGCATATGAGACAATGTAAAAATTAAAGGCTAATATTGGTTATAACAAATATCAAATAAAATATATAAAAATGATTTCATTAAACTGAACAAACCAATATTAAGACTTAGGAAAATGGGCCAAAGCACAAAAAACTATGTTTAAGAGAAATTAGAGCCAAAGACACGTATTTGGAATAATAGTGCTCAATTGCACTAAAAACCAAATACACACAAATTAAAAATGATATATTTAATCTATCAATTATAAAAACACTTAAAAAGATACTGAGAAATCAATGCACAGAAATCAGTTGCATTTATATACACCAACAACAAGACAGAAGAAAGAGAAATTAGGGAGTCGATCCCATTTACAGTTGCACCTAAACCATAAGATACGTAGGAATAAATCTAACCAAAGAGGCAAAGAATCTGTACTCAGAAAACTATAAAATACTCATGAAAGAAATTGAGGAAGACACAAAGAGGCAAAGAATCTGTACTCAGAAAACTATAAAGTAGTCATGAAAGAAATTAAGGAAGACACAAAGAAATGGAAAAACATTCCATGTTCATGGATTGGAAGAACAAATATTGTGAAGATGTCAATGCTACCTAGAGCAATCGACACATTCAATGAAATCCCTATCAAAATACCATCAACTCTTTTCAAAGAAATGGAACAAATAATCCTAAAATTTGTATGGAACCAGAAAAGACCCCGAATAGCCACAGGAATGTTGAAAAAGCAAAGCAAAGCTGGTGGCATCACAATTCCGGACTTCAAGTTCTATTACAAAGCTGTAATCATCAAGACAGTATGGTACTGACACAAAAACAGAAACATAGATCAGTGGAAATGGGACCCTCAACTCTATGGTCAACTCACCTTCGACAAAGCAGGAAAGAATGTCCAATGGAAAAAAGACAGTATCTTCAACGAATGGTGTTTGGAAAATTGGACAGCCACGCGCAGAAGAATGAAACTGGACCATTTCCTCACACCACACACAAAAATAAACTCAAAATGGATGAAAGACCTCAATGTGAGACAGGAGTCCATCAAAATCCTAGAGGAGAACACAGGAGAACACAGGCAGCAACCTCTTAGACCTCAGCTGCAGCAACTCCTTCCTAGAAACATCGCCAAAGGCAAGGGAAGCAAGGGCAAAAATGAACTATTGGGACTTCAAGATAAAAAGCTTCTGCACAGCAAAGGAAACAGTCAAAAAACCAAAAGACAACTGACAGAATGGGAGAAGATATTTGCAAATGACATATCAGATAACGGGCTAGTATCCAAAATCTATAAAGAACTTCTCAAACTCAACACCCAAAGAACAAATGATCCAATCAAGAAATGGGCAGAAGACATGAATAGACATTTTTCCAAAGAAGACATCCAAATGGCCAACAGGCACATGAAAAAGTATTCAACATCGCTCAGCATCAGGGAAATCCAAATCAAAACCCCAATGAGATATCACCTCACACCAGTCAGAATGGTTAAAATTAACAGGTCAGGAAACGACAAATGTTGGCGAAAATGTGGAGAAAGGGGATTCCTCCTACACTATTGGTAGGAACGCAAGCTGGTGCAGCCACCCTGGAAAACAGTATGGAGGTTCCTCAAAAAGTTCAAAATAGAGCTACTGTACGACCCAGCAATTGCACTACTGGGTATTTATCCCAAAGATACAAATGTAGTGATCCGAAGGGGTATGTGCACCCCAATGTTTATAGCAGCAGTGTCCACAATAGCCAAACTATTGAAAGAGCCAAAATGTCCATCAACAGATGAATGGATAAAGAAGATGTGGTATATATATACAATGGAACATTATGTAGCCATCAAAAAAATAAATCTTGCCATTTGCAACGATGTGGATGGAACTAGAGGGTATTATGCTAAGCGAAATAAGTCAATCAGAGAAAGACATGTATCATATGCTCTCACTGATATGAGGAATTCTTAATCTCAGGAAACAAACTGAGGGTTGCTGGAGTGGTGGGGGTGGAAGGGATGGGGTGGCTGGGTGATAGACATTGGGTAGGGTATGTGTTATGGTGAGCGCTGTGAATTGTGTAAGACGGATGAATCATAGACCTGTACATCTGAAACAAATAATATATTATATGTTTAAAAAAAAGAAGAAGATAGTAGGAAGGGAAAAATGAAGGGGGGGAGTCAGAGGGGGAGATGAACCATGAGAGACTAATGGACTCTGAGAAACAAACTGAGGGTTCTAGAGGGGAGGGGGGTGGGGGGATGGGTTAGCCTGGTAATGGGTATTAAAGAGGGCATGTACTGAATGGAGCACTGGGTGTTATACATAAACAATGAATCATGGAACACTACATCAAAAAAATTAATTAATTAATTAAAATTTAAAGAAAGACACTGAGAAAACCATATGGCTGTGAGAGTGAAGTGAAATGGACATTTTATAAATTGTTGGTGGTAATTTAATTTTTAAAATTTTTAAAAAATTTTTAAAGATTTATTTATTTATTTGAGAGAGAGAGAAAGCACACAAGCAGGAGGGCCAGAAGGAGAGAGAGAGAGAGAATCTCAAGCAAACTCCCCGCTGAGTGTGGAGCCCAAGGTGGGGCTCCATCTCAGGAGCCTGAGATCATGACCTGAGCCGAAATCAAGAGTCTGACACTTAACCAACTGAGCTACCCAGGTGGCCCAGTGGTAATTTTAGAAAGCAATATAGTGATAATGACCACACTCTGAGATGTTATTGTCTTTTGATCCACATATAAATTATTTTCTCTCCTGAAAGAATGTATATATGAAATAAAATATAATCAATAAAATATTAATAGTAGCAGTATTTATGGAAGCAAAAACTTTTATTCTACCTAAATATTAAATGATAAAGAAATAGATACCTATGAATATATCTATGTGATGGAATATTTAGCAGAATTTAGCATTGCTTAAGAGGAGTAAGTAATAATAAGATCATGAGTCGTATATAATAAATGAAAAAAGGAAAATCCAATCAACATTATGATTAGGGTTTTGGGGACAAACCCACTCACTGATTGATTAAAAAAATAAAAGGAATACATCAAAATATTTATAGTGGTTGGTTGGCTTGGTGGATCTCTTGGTAATTATTTTCTAAATATACACTTCTATGTATTTGAAATACTCTTTAGTTAGAATGTACAATTTTATGGTGAAACAAATGTTTTAAAACTGTAATTTCATGAAACAAAAACTATTTTTGCTCTGTATTGTAAAATTTGCTCTGACTCTTCTCTTTCGGCTTTAGAGAAACAAATAAATTTTAACCTCCAGATTCTGAGGCTTTTCCTTAAATTCCATATGATAGGAAGTCAAGCCTTACTTGAATGAAAAATTACATACCTGAAAGAAGCAGTCTCTATGTCATTAATTTTGCCTCCAAAAGGATTTTCAGAGTTTCCCAGGCTTCAAAGCACTTCCTTCTATCCTATTTGGGGAAGACAAATCCTGTGTTATGTCTGTATTGCGTAAGTGCCAACTTTAGCAAAAGGCAGTAATATGCCTCCCTCCACTTGAACCCATGTAAGCGCATCCATTTTAGTTTCCAAGAGTGTAAATCATGCTCAGTGCTTTAAATTTGCAGAGAATCTATCACCATGGCTGGCAAACCAGGCACTGTCAAGTACTATGCCCCAGTGAAGGGAACAGAGAAAGAGCATTTAGGCGCTAAATAAGTTGCCCACTGTAGAATAGTTGAAAAGAAAATTATGCTCAAAATTCCCACCAAGTGACTTCCCTGCCTTTTAAATTTTTCAAATTACAGGGATACATTGAAGTCTTTAAGTTGGTTCTCTTTTATGACCACCAAGTTAGCAGAATTAAAACTTGGGAACAGGAATGATTGACTGTATGACTGACAGCAAAGTCTCCCTTGAGGGCAACTCAAAGTAGGAGTAGATGTGCATTCTAAAGATGAGGACTTTCTAATACACCTCTTTTTTACCCAGCTCCCTGAAGATCAAAGTCTTAGCATATTTTAACAGACTGTTCTAGACCTGAATTTTAAGTATAGCGATTAATTGGTAAACTAAAATGTAAAGGTGTATGTGCATATCTATGTATGTATAGAGGGCATAAATGTACATATTTGTGCACATATATATTGCATGTACATGTATATAATACATGTACATTCCTCTTAGTAAGGTTAAGGGTTATATTTAGCTTGGTAAAAAGTGGAACATGGTGGGTTATTTCTTGACCCAACATCAAATCACTCAATTGTTATCTAACCTAATTAGGAAAGACCGTATCTGCTCATTTATAAAATATAAAGCCAGTCTTTAATCTTCAAAGTGGGTTTCTGTGTTAATTAATTTATTCTTATAACCAGGTGCATATTTATCTTTATACTAACCTCCAAAATGTTTCTTATATGTCTCATTGTGAAGAATAAAAGACTAATATATGAACAAAGTAGTATTTCTCACAGGGGTGGTCTAACTTTTGGCACCGCTTCTTCACAGTAACAGCACTGGCTTGTCATAATGTGGAATATTGGGCAGCTTATAAATACATTTCCCTGGAGACCTCATCAGGTTATACATTTTTAAGAGACACCTAGCACTAGTAGCAAGTCACAGGCAGTCTCGAGCATCACCGCTCTTCCATCTGGCCTGGGTTTTGCTGCCTCTATTTGTACATCTTCACATGAGGAACACTCTAGGAACTAAAAACTGTTCTCTCCTTCATTATGCATGTGGCGTGCGATGCAATTTACCACCTAACAGATGTCATAGCTAAGTACCCAGGATCATGTCATGATTCATTCATCTTAAGACAATCTGCTTCAGAAATGCATGGCTTTTTATAAATAAAGAGAATTTGGTTTTTGAGTAATTCTATAAAATGCTGTCTGTTTATAACTTTAATTTTTTTCCTTAGAACACAATTACAGGCTTCAGATTGTTTGTTTTTAAGTTAGCTGCCTCTTTTTGCTTCCACTTTGAATATCTCTGCCACTGAAAAAAATAATAAAAAGCATCAAATTTTTTACCTGAATGGTTACTGAGAGAACTCCAGAGAATATTCTAAAACTGAGGTTTTGATGTCTAGGCAAATCTGGGGAAACATTATTTCTTTGCCCTCGTAAAGCAGGCAAAAAATTCCTGCCGGGTGGTATTTTGCATAATATTGTCATTAAACATGGTCTATCTTTAGCGGAAGAAGCAGACGGTAATAAGTCAAATAGGGATGAAGAATTATCTGAATCTGAGGAGATACACTTGCAAATGAGTAACCGAAATTATTATTAAAGGTAGAAATATGACATCCAGATTAATAGAGTAAAAGGTTGAAAGAAATGTTTAACTATTGGGAGTAATTATCGAAGGCTTTTTCGTAAAAGAATACGTTATGTAGTTCCTATTTTGGGGAGGCTTATTTTTCTATGCTAGAATAAAGAACCCATAGATTCTTGGCTGCAGCTGTTACACTCCTGATTAATCTAAGTACTGTAACCATAAAAGGAAAAGTAGCTTAATTAAAAAATGTTAGAGCAGAATAGAATACATTTACAATAATTTCGCTTCTCTTTTTTGGCTGAATGCAAGAAAGAACATCATCCTTTCTTTTAAGGGGAGCAAATCAATACCCGTGCCTTTGCAATTACCCTCAAGGCACAATGTCAGACAGGCGGGTGCGCAAACAAAGGAGCCATAGGTTAAATAACATATCTCTCAGCATTAAAAAAAGAAAAGAACTATTTAAGTCTTGCTACATTTATTTCTGTCGTCCTCCCCCAAACACTATCATTGCAACTTCCAACGTTTCTCCCAAATTACAAGCTTGTCCTCTATTACTTAACTCTGTTTTTAATTTCCCCCAAAGGGATCCAAATTGATTTCTTTATTACTTTGAGGTGAATATGTCTCATTGGGTTCATGTTTAGATTGTTTATAAAATGAATTTATCCTTTTAATATTTACACAGCTCTTGAGTAGTGTGAGGTAAAGCCACAGCAGGAAAGCTTCCCAGTTGGGACTTCTGTGTTTTCCTATCCTGTCAATAGAGGAATTGATTTCCTATGTGCATCTGTAGAAGCCCTATGGGAGACAGTTTTCCTATGGTTGTGCTGTCGGTTGCCTTCAGTCTGTATCTGTAACAATAGACTATAATGAGAAAGAATGCATAGTTTCAACTAGAACAGGTGAATATTTAAAATTTTGATTGTATGTTGGCAAAAGTTTCCTTTTGATAAGTTTAAGAATGCATCTAAGAATTTTCAATAGACACAACAGGAAAAGCAAAGGTATCAGGCAGAGAGTTTTACAGTATTAATCACAAAGATCTATGATTCTCATACCACTGTCTTACCTTCCTCGGCAATTATCTCAATTTCTTTAGCGTGTAACCAACCTAGTTCCATGGTGGTTGCTTAGCATCATGGCTGAGACAAATTACAATCCAGACATAACTGTTTTTCAGTGGGAATTTCCCACGAAAAACTGAATTATTTGTTATCTTCAATTCTGCCCTGTGTTTGGTTTAGTTTTAAAGGATTTTTACTACTCCATGTGAAAATAATAAAACATTTTTAATAATGCCAAAATACTGTATACAGAATAAAACCAAGCACCACCCACAGCTTAGCTCCCTGGAGTCCATATTAAAGGCTAAACCTAACATACCACACAAAATTAAGGGAAGGAATGGGACCGAACTGGACTGAACAATAGGAGAGTATTTTATTTCTCTGGCTTATGTATTTCATGGAACTATAAAGCTATCTGTAAATCCTTACATAAAATCGAACATAATACTTTTCAGATTCTTCAGGAATTGAAAGAAGAGGCAATTTGGTTAAAACATTTGCTAATTCTTTTCCTTTTGGCTAAATTCAGATCTGTCCACTGAATATGCGTGAAAGAGAAATTCCTTTGTTTTTAGAAACATATGAAGGAAACCTCAATCTTTTTTACACTATGGGACCAATTTATAGATTCTCTGTTCCTTCTATGTAGAAAATGTGCCTGCTACCCAGTTGGCTCCTTTGGAAGAAGGAGCTTCTTGGTGTGGACAAAAGTACCTAAGAAGATTCCGTTGTCAAGTTGTCTTCAATTGCCCTTGAATTGACTGAAAAAGTAAGAGACTTGATTTCAGGAACCTAGAGAGGAAGCTATCTTTTAAGAGACATATTTTTAAAATTGGCACCAAAAACAGCTGCACTTGACGTACTTGTTGAGGAAGGAGAATCTATAACCCTTGTCAAGTTATATTAACTGAAGATTTGGCTAAGGAGAAACAATACATATAAAGTTTATTCCAACCACCCTTTCCATTAGGTCAGCAAGTCTCTAGTCACAAATTCACATTCCTTCAGAGCACAGACAAGTAACGATGAGTGAGGCGGGGCAGGGAGGGCATGAGTATTTGGAATTAATATTTGCATTTCTAACGAAAAAGGAGAGGAAATATATACTTTTGTTTTGGTATGAATGTACTTGCCAAACACATACACACAACTATCTAGCTTTATTGATTGGCCCCGATATGTGGCAAGTCTCAGTTCTTCCATTCATTAGCTATTTGACAGAGGAACTTCCTTAAGCTATGTTTTAGTTTCCTCATCTGGAAAACAGGAATTTATAACAGTTCCTATTTCATGGAATTACTATGATGAATAAATGAGTTGATATATTTAAAGTGCTTCAAACAGTATCTGGCACATAGTGAGGGCTAGCTGAGTATTCATTATTATGCATGCTTGTTCTGTGTGCCTTCTCAGTTTTTCTGTCTTTATATACACTCATTGCACATACACATGCATACCACAAACTTACTCATGAATAAAAATATTACTAAAAATGGATTTAGAGGATAATAGAGAAGCTCTGAAGACCAAGCAATTTACATTTGTCCCTCAAGAACCACTAAGCTCATTCACCCTTTTCTCTTTTCTCCCAGGAGGCTATCCTTTACAGATGACACAAACAGGCTCACATGCCTTCTGGCTTCCAGCCAGATTTGCCTATGGGGAGTCACCCACCGGACATTAGAAAGAAGAAGGAGAATGAGGTAAAGGCATTTATTTTCCTGCTTCCCCCCATTGGAATGTTGCTGGCTGGCTGGGCTCCTCAGCTGGGTTCCATAGCTCCTTTATGGCTCTCTCAAGCAGGGCTCCTCTCTCCCTTGTCCCTTTATGCCGAGGAGGTGACAGCTTCTACTCCTGCCAGGCCGGGCAGGTTTAATCATCCCTTATAGTCCATACTCACTGGTTTGTCAATAACCTTCTTTAATAAGCCCGTTTGACTGTACCATCTCTTTCTTTGCCTACACCTTGACTAACACAAGTTCTTATTTAAAATGGTTTAATACTTTCTCTCTTCTTTCCCTAAACCCTGATAAAATGATAGAAAACCTAGTAAAATGATAACAAATCTAAAAAATGTCTGGCTATCCGCTGGGATATCCAGTGGGATAGCAACAGAAAATACAATGAGTAAATTCCACATTGGCAGTGAAAAACAGCTGAACTGAGGACCATATGCAGGTGACCTCCAAAACAACTGATCCCCCCTCCCCCCACCAATAAAAACCTAGAATAATCTATACTCAGAGCAGAAGCTGGCTGAAGTAGTGGCTAGTAGAACTGGCCTGAAGTTACTAATAGGGTAAAACATTTGAAGCAGTTTTATCCTTGAGAGGGATTCTCCCCAAACAAGCTATGAATATAGTTCTCTGAAGAGGGTGTTCTGTCCTAAAAGACACCCACAATGCCTTTTGATAGGCTGGAGAAATGGGATCACTCCCTGGGTTATAGGTGGAATAAAGAGACGTCTGCCTGGAATGGCTCTGACGAAGTTGTGCCTGTGGGCTGAAACGTAGAATACGCTGCCTTTGAAAATAGCAAGTTAACAGGAAAATTATAACATTCTTGTTCCTAGTTATCAGAAACCCTAAATTCATATATTACAGAGCCAAAAAGAGAAGAAATGTTTACAATATCTGAACATTACTCAGATAAATATAAAATGATCCAGTAATTTGGTTTACTTGAATCTATACAAATGGATTTTCTTTATTTTAGCATTTATGCGAACATCCATGTGCACGTGAAAACAAAATACTGGAAAAAATTACTTTCTAGATTCACTAAAGCTTTTTAATACTCTCAGAAGTCAAAAATGGTTTTCTTAACATAGATGTACAGGGCTCAAAGTAAGAGTAACCAGGTGTGTGTGTGTGTGTGTGCGTGCGCGCAGGCGGGCAGGTGTGCTTGCACACAGACACATGTGCTCCTCAGTGGAAGTCTACACTGGCTAAAAAGCAATGAAACGGTGTCTACATGGTATGCTCCTTCCCTTCTTCATTAGTAACCTCCTTTTTGTTGTACTTTTTTCTTCAAAGAATGTACACAAAGTAAATGTTCAGTTTTATAGTTGCTTACATTCTAAGGACATGAAGGGAGGAAAAATAACATGTTCCTTTCATTTTCTTACATAGTGAATGTATGGGATATTTAATGGTAGTAAAAATAATTTCATTTCCTATAATAACAACGGCAACTTACCACCACCACCAACACAACAAAAAAGACCACAGGACACTTGGTCATTTTAAAATAACTTACTGTTTATTTCGTGGTTTCACTATCCATTCGTTATAAATAACCAAAACCTTCCGAACATTTAAACGTGTTCTAAACATGGCCTCAAGTGGCAGAATTTATTATGAAATCCTTTTAAGGTGTACTTAGCATTATGGTTTCCTAACTTCTTCCCCAACCAAAGCAAGACAAATCAAAGCAAAACAAAAACAAACAATGAGCGTAAAAGGAAAAGAAAGAAGAATCAAAAGTGGTTAAGGGAGGGGCGCCTGGGTGGCTCAGCCGTTGGGCGTCTGCCTTCGGCTCAGGTCATGGTCCCGGGGTCCTGAGATCGAGCCCCGCATCAGGCTCCCGGCTCCGCGGGAGGCCTGCTTCTCCCTCTCCCACTCCCCCTGCTTGTGTTCCCTCTCTCGCTGTGTCTCTCTCTCTCAAATAAACGAATAAAATCTTTAGAAAGAAAAGAAAAAAAAAAGTGGTTAAGGGAAGTAAATAAACTAGACAAAGGGCTTTTGTGTCTGAGCTATGCGGTCCATATAAGTCACACAAATGTATTTTGGAAAATGCAGGCTATGTATACATTCAAGAGAAATTTCTAAAATAGTGCAGTTTGGGGGATATTTACTTCATTGGCTAACAGAAGCTTGTTCTCATCTGAATCCCAAGCGACTCTCAGGGCATCAACAATAATATTCCTCAGTCCTTCTCCAGACATGAACATGACCATATTATTTATCTATCCTTCATGGAGACAACTCCACTAGATCTTAAAAGGGCTTCTGGTATCAGGTTTCCTGAATCTGTCTTTAGAATATCTAACTCATTAAGGACTTTTAAAAGACAGTCTCCTTGGCACAAGCTTCAGAGAAAATTTAGATTTATTGGGTTCCAAGTATTCACTGATGCTTTTAAGACCAGAATAGAGTATTTGAATTTATTTTAACATCCTAGATTATGAAGTTAATTAACTTTCTGGGTTAAGTGGAGAAAATAATTTCAAAAATAATGTGAATACTTAATTTCATTTAACTTCATCTACATTAAGAAACATCTTTATTTTTTGAAAAAATTTTGCATTCTGGTAAAATATACACAACTTAACATTTTAACTATATTTATGTGTATAGTTCACTGGTGTTCAGCATTTTCACATTGTTGTACAACTATTACCACCATCCATCTCCAGAACTTTTCATCTTCCCAAACTGAACACTCTATCCATAAGACAAATCCTCATTCCCCAAGCCCTGTAGTCTCCGGTAACTACCAGGCTATTTTATGTTTCTATGAATCTGACTACTCTAAATACCTCATATAAGTGGAATAATACAGTGTTTGTCTTTTGTATCTAATTTATTTCACTTAGAAATAATATCTTCAAGGTTCATCCGTATGGTAGCATAAGGTAGAATTTCATTGCTTTTTAAGGCTGAATAATATTCCATTGCTTGTATATACTACATTTTTTAATCCATTCTTTCATCAATAGACTGAATTGTTTCTACTTTTTGGCTATTGTGAATTATGCAATTATGAACATTGGTGCAAATATCTGTTTGAGTCCTTCCTTTCATTACCTTTGCATATATGTATACTTAGAAGTGGAATTGCCTGGATCATTTAGTAATTCTATGTTTAATCTTCTGAAGAACTGCGATAATGTTTTCCACAAAGTGTACTTTTTTTTTTATAATAGCCATCTAAACGGGTATGAAGTGATTTCATTGTGGTTTTGATTTGCATTTCCCAAATCACTGGGTATGCTAAACATCACAAAAGAAAATAAAGTTTGTTTTTGATTCCAATCAACACTAGAACCACAGAGTTGGAATTCCTTTCTAATGTCCTTTGGGTTGATCCAGTATTTTTATATGTTTAAGGAAAACTTAAAAATCACCACATGTTAAATTTTTAATTAAATTTTATAGATAAAAGAGCATCACAACGACTCTTTTGATAAAAACAATGGAAAAATATTTTCTACACTCCATAAATTGCTAATTTACTATCTCATTTCTAGATTGTGTAAGTAGGAGATTCTCATTATGTAAAAAAAATTCTAAAATATGAAGAAAATGTAAAGATCAAAAGAAACATATAAGTTATCAAACAAGTTAACTACGGTATTGACTAAAGCAATGGTTGGACTGAGTATTAAGAAAGTATAAATTTTTTTAATTTAAATTTTTAAAAAACTTCTTTAAGACACAATAGCAATTTAGAGACTATGAAATGAGTTAGTGTTCTCATTTTAGAGATCTTTATTAATCTTATAGATAAATAATGGGGAACATTGTTGAAAGGAACATGAAGAGGGATGTTCAAGGCCAAGAATATGGTCTATTTGGAAAACAGATGGCTTGTAAAAAACAAGCTTTATGAACGAAGATTTGCGGGAATTTTCCTGGTTGGATTTAAGGTTTTCCCCCCCCTCTCTGAGTATTTCCATTTGATCAGAGAAAGCTTTGTGGTGATATTTCTGAAGCTAGTGATTCTGATGCTGCCAGCCAAGGAGTTTCAACGGTTTACTCTGAAAAGTAGTTTCATACTTCCTTCCAAGACCGTAAATTACTCAAACAAAAGTAACATGTGTAGTTTGCTGGAGGCCATATAAAGAAAGAGAGAAATGTGTTTGTGCAGCAACAAAAGACTGTGGCTTTATTGGCAACACCATCAAAGCTAATCCATTTGCTTGCCAAGGCAGTGTGAATCCATTGCAAGATGTGTCAAATCTGTTAGAGAAATGATTTTCCTGGAGCACCCACTTGCGGTTCGTAGCTCTTTCTTCAAGCCCCCTGATTGAGAGGGAAGATTTTCTATGATAGTACAGAGCTGCTTTCCTCTTTTGTTTTCCACCTTTCAGAAATTACATATGTAAGTAACAATTTTGATTCTCATTGGTCAGCAGTTTTTCTGTCACATCCTTGAAAAGATTTACTCTGGAAGCCCCCTCCTGTCTGCTTAACAATCACTTCTGATCTTAATGAGTTGGGATCACTTAAGATGTGATTCCAAGAATTATTTTGAACCATTTTAATCTACTGACTGGAAGTTTTCATTGACCATTATAAGACATTTTTGAGAATTAACAGGTATATTCCAAGTTAGAGAAATTTCACCCCTGTCATATGACATAATATACTGAACTTACAAATATGGGGCAATACAAATCCACAAAATCTTACTTAGCTTCCATCCAAACATTTTGCTCTATATCTTAAATTTTCTTAAATTCCATTTAAAGACAATGAGGGATTTAAGCTGCAGTTCTTTTGCCTGTGAAGATAAACATTTATACTTGCAAATCACTGAACATCTTATCTGGTTGAGCCCCTTAGCCAGCTAGCAAAAGAAAAAGAAAAAAAAAATCACAGAACCCTGATTCACATTATAAATCTCTTAACTTTAAAGCCTAATACAGTGGTTTAGACACTGTAAATAATTCTGTGCTGTAATTTATGTAATGTAATTCAGTATCTTCTAACTTTTTAAAAAAATGTTATTTACTTTATCTTAAGTAATGTAGAAATGGTGTTAAATGGGTTCACAAAACTAATACACTCTCACGTTTAGGAATTAACAATAGGTTTCAGTTTACATATAATTTCTTTATTATAGATGATATGAAAATTTTTTATGATATTGGTGTGTTTATAATTTGCTATCAGGTAATAACTTACCACACTGGCTAGCATAGGGCAGCACTGGCTTATATGTCACATCTGATTTATAAAATCTAGACAGAATATGAAACTTTTTGCTATGATGCTTGATGCTACTGGATTGTATCACTGGATGATGACATGTGAAAACACGTGTAGAAATTACTCTTAAAGGCATAAAGACAGACCCAGAACAACTGGGCCAAAAAGGAAGTCAGAGGGTCATTTGGTCATTTTTGCCTCCTTTCCCTTCTAAGCCTTCGGAGCTAGGACAGCAGGAGATAGGAAGTGCAGGGAAATGTTAGTCTTACTTATATTTATTTTGTCCTTTGAAAAATACACATTCATAATACTTTAAAAATACATAATATAGTATTAATATCTATAATCTGCTTATAAAAATATACTTATCTTGCAAAAGTACTGTATAAAATATTTGGAGACTGCTTCTTTAAGCAATACTGAAATCAAATAGTCCTGGCAAAAGGCTGAGGAGAGCGGATTAAAGATGTGTTTTATAGTCCATGTACCATATTTCACTGCTTTTATAATATTCTCTTCATAGTCTCAATTATTTGTGTTTTTAAAAGTCATTCAGCTTTATGAGAATGTAGACAAGCTCAGCTCTGAGAGGAAGCAACTTTAGACAAAGACTGAGAGACAGAGAGGGGGGAGAGTGAGGGAGGGAGAGAGGGAGAATGTGTATGTGTTTAGGAAGAAAATATTCACCAGATTAGATAATACTCTATCTGGAATATTTTGTTGCTGTATCTAATGTCTGAGATTTTCATATTTAAGCATGATCAGAGAAACAACAGACATTTTTTCATCTACGTAAAGTTTGTGAAAGTTAAAGATATATCTGTGATTCTAGATCATCTCATTACATACAAAAAATATACCCAAATTCATTTTCTATTGAAGTTTGCTTTGATAATAAGCAATATCAATTTGTTCTTGTCATCCAAATTCAGTACAACATATTACTATTGTTTTATTTTAAGTGCTCTGACTCAGTAACTCACCATGCTTTTTTCGCTGTCTAGGAATTATTCCCAATGCACTTACTGGAGCAACATATTGGTTTTTATTCTATACAGTAGATTGGCTAATTAATACTGTAATAATGCTAACTGCAGTAAAAACAACAGCAACATATTAATAATGTGTCAGATACTTTATCACATTTAATCCTTACAAGAACACTGTAAGGTGAGTAGTATTAATCTTATTTTATATAAAGGAAACAAGTTCAGAGAATTAAATAACTTTCTCACATTGCTGGTAATGTCAAAATCAGATGTGAACCCAAACCCATGGCTTCAAAGTCCATCACAGAGAAAACCCTTTTCTATAGCTGTAGTTTCAGGCCTTGGCATTAGCCATATGTTTTATATATACATCTACTATTGGTGATAAAGTTGAGGATATAAGATCATTGTTCCTGGAAAAACGGTTTCAGTCGTACATTCAAGGTGGTGATTTAGTGTATCATCTACTTATTTCAAAAGCCAGGTTTTGTGGTTTAAATGGGACCACCACTTTAAGGTGAAGTAAAATTAATTCAAATAACATGCTCTACAACAACAACGTATTATTATTATTATTATTAATTGATTGCAGTAACATTTACAGATTTCTCTCCTTTTGGAAAATGCTGCTTTCACTCTCAGATGTGATTTCCTAGTGCTGCAGATAAAATTTTTGAAAGGTGAAGTTTAAATTTTGAAAAGAAAAGACTTTTCAAACTAGATTTTAAGGAATCAGTCTTTGATAGCAAATGCAACTATTTAACAATTTCTTGTAAACCTACTCTAAGTGCTACAGTAACGGTTTGGGGTTCAGGGATAAATGACACTTTCCTCTTCAAAGATAGGTATGTGTGTAATTAATTATAATAACACATGATAAGGGCTAGAGCAATTGAGGTGTTCACCAGATGCCAGGGGTACACTAGAAAAGAAGCAATGAAGAATTCTGGGGGAAATGAAAGAGAGAGAGGCAGATGAACCTGTTTGGAAAGAATTTTACTAAGTAGTAAAGACAAGAAGGAAGAACATTTATTACCCCATTTTTTAGTGATTTAGTTCTAATATAATATGATTAAATGATTATAGAATAAGCGTATTTACTATTTTGGCCACTGAAGAGGATACTGGGAATATGGCTCCCTGGATATTTCTTACCTCTTTTTACTGCATAGCTTCAATCAACCTGTGTCTCCTGAAGCAAGAGGTTTCTGGGATTGTGGACAAATGAATATGAGTCAGACAAAGGAGACTTAGTAGGGAGAAGCAGTAAATGACTTTCTCTCCAATGGGTCAGGCAATAAACTGGAAACTAGAATCAGAAAGCTTCAAGTCGAAACTGGCATATAAAAAATTCTGAGAAGAGATTATCCTCAGAATCCAGACTTACAAAATTAGGTAACAGACCCGTGGGAGCTGGCCTGTTCTTGCGGACTGAGAATAATCTGAGGACTTGCTGAGTGGTAAGGCTATTATCGCCCTATTCCTGAGACAAGGAATATGTGCGGAGCCTGGATATCAAGGGAATTTCATTCCAATACCTTGGGGAATGGCAACCTGTCTCTGCTGCTCCCTCCTTGCCCATGGTGGAAGAGAATGTTTTACCTTCCATCTCTTTTGGGACTGCTATGACTTAGGATACTGAAGAGCCAGACCTGAGCCACAGTGAGCTGAAAAAATCTGCCTGGAAATCACACAGAAGACAGGCAAAAGTGGTACCCAGTGAAAAGGGCTTGTATAACAAAAATTAAGAATACTTATATGTATTTATGTACACTGCAAAAAAGACTTTCTGGGAAAAAAAAGTCCTCATTTTCAAACCAAAATGAAAGTTAATACATGAACTGAAGATGAGTTTTGTCACTGCTAAGACCTGAGTTAGTCCCCTGGAAGACCAGTGGAAGTAACAGCTTAAAGCATAAAGCAGAAATATAAAAAGATTAAAATCATAAGAAAACCAAATAGTAAATCTGGAGGATATAATAAATATTTAACATTTACTATTAGGAATTCCAGAAGGAATCAAGCAATAGATGAAGGATATACAATAATAAATAACATAAAAGATTTCTTAAGGACAGGGGATTGCATACTGAAAGGGTACAGTGGTTCTAGACAAATTTAATGAGATAAAACATATACCTAGACATATCCTGATATATTTTCCAAAAAAAATCCAACAATAAAGAAGAAGAATTTATAAGTTGTTCCAAATAAAGAATATATTATCTGAAAAAAAAAAGAGCTAAACAAAACATACCTCTCACAGGCATCACTAGAAACTAGAAAAACAACTATATAATGTCTATGAAACTGACAGTACTGTAACCCCAAAATCTTATACCTAGCCAAAATAGCACTTCCTTTTTAGAGTTAAAAGGCAGATATTTGTATTTACACAAGAATGAAAGTATTCTATAGGTTTCATCTTATTGGCATTTGGAAGAAGTGTCTGCACGAAAAAAAGAGAATGTCTTGGCAGGAAAAGTAATTCATATCTCCTTTTTTTTTTAAAAAAAAGATTTTATTTATTTATTTGACAGAGAGAGAGACAGCAAGAGAGGGAACACAAGCAGGGGGAGTGGGAGAGGAAGAAGCAGGGGGCTCAATCCCAGGACCATGGGATCATGACCTGAGCCGAAGGCAGACATTTAACTACTGAGCCACCCAAGCACCCCTCATATCTCCTTTCTAATAATAGTAGAGAAATATATTTTTTAACAGAAGTACCAGTAAAAAAAAATGTAACAAAGTATTGAGAAGGCACAACTTCCTAATTAAGGAAAAAAGAGAATCAAAGTTAATTGTATCAAGAGAAAAGAACATAAACATGTACAGTGACCCTTGAACAACGCCAGGGTTAAGGATGCCGAACCCCCTCCTTCGTGCTTGAAAATCCATGTGTAACTTTTGTCTTCCCAAAAACTTAACTACTAACAGTCTAATGTTGTCTGGAAGCCTTACTGATAACATAGTCAATTAACACATGTTTTGTATGTTACATATATCATGTACTATATTTTTTAATAAAGCCAAAAAAATGTTATTAAGAAAATCATAAGGAAAAGAAAATACATTTACAGTATTGTACTGTATTTATAAAAAAAAATCTGTGTGTAAGTGGACCTCTATGGTTTAATAGGCAACTGTTATAAAATAGAAAGTATAAAATCAAATGCATTCCTCATTTCATCAAATGTGTGTAAGCTAAATGCTTTGTTAAAAACAGTGACTCTAATATTAGGTTCAAAAGCAAGGCCCTGAAAACCACCTAAAATACTAAAAGAAAAGTACAAAATAAAAATATGGGTTAAAAAATCATGTTAATTGTATACAAAAGAATACAGAAGTGACATATTAACAGATGAAGTGGCATTCAATGGGCTAAAATTTATATAGACTAAGAATGGATATAATGTAATAAAATATCCCTTTCAAAACTGAATGGATATAGTAGACAAAAATATGAAATGATATAGAGAATTTGAATATTATTATCAATATACTTATTTTAATAGTAACTTACATTCTTCAAAAGAAAACATAAATCTCTTTTGTCCATGGAATATTTAAAAAGCTGATGAGATACTTGACCATTAAGAAAAACTCAGGAATAAAAACAAATTAGATCACATCCAACTAAAGATCACATCCTTTAACAAAAATAACTTAAGCAATAAATGCAAGAAGTCAATTTAACTACCTAAAAATTTAAAAACATACTTTTCAATTATTCTTATATCAAAGAGGAGATAAAAATTGACATTACCAATTCAAGAAAGCAGGGGATATAGAACCTCAAATTACTGCCTCACATCACTAAAATGAGAAAGAAATGTATCCCCTTCACCACATTCCATATTAAACATGACAAGAATATCAACAATAGTAAAATAACAAATACTTATCTTAAGAAATTTACAAAAGAAGAGAAAAATAAAAAGGAAGTAAAAAAAGAATTAGAAAAAGAGATGAATCTGAAATTGCTAAAGTATAAAAACCTACTAGTAGCCACAAAATTCATTTAAAAAGCTGATTTTATGAAATGAGCAATTAAAGAAATCAAAGTGTTTCAATTATGAAACTGATAAAGAAAAAAAGGAAAAACATCAAAATTAGCTGTGGGGAAGAAGCTGAATGACAGAAACAATGAAAAGAATTGTAGAAGAAACTGCAATTATTTGGCTGAATCTTTGAAAAGTTGGAACAAACTACTTTTTATAAAAGTATAAAGTAACAAAATCAAATAAAAAGGAATACTCAGTCCATTTACCATTGAACAATTTGAATAGGTGATCATACAGCTATCTTTAAAAATCTCACCAAGACCAGATGGATTCATAGATGAATTCCATCTAGCTTCTTAACAGTTTAACTTTCTCATTCTATTAACTGTTTCATGCATGGGGAAAATGAAAAAATTTTAGTAATTTTTTAGAGCTGGTGCCAATTTAATCAAGATTATATAGAACAAATATAGAGTCTAATCCCTCTTAAAAACAGATACAAATATGTCAAATTAGATACTGGCAAAGAAAATTCAACAATATGGAAAACAAGTAATGTTTTAAACATCTTAGTAGATGTTTAAACATCTATGTTTAAACATAGACTTAAACATCTAAGTAGATGAGACAAAGCTTATTCCAGCAATGCAAGAGTGATTAACTATTGGAAATCTAATAGCATCCATTACATACACAAATTTAAAAAATAACATAATTATAGAAATAGAAGATAGAAATAGCGTGCTTAAACTTGGCATCCAGCTTCTGAAAATCACTAGGTCAAATGGCAATTAAAGAAACCTAATTAAAGATAATAAAGATCATTTAATAAAAATGAAAATCGATATTTTTCTAAGTGGCAAAACTATTACAATTAAAATCAAGAATGAGACAAAGATATCTGCCATTACTATTATTATTCATCAGTCTTGGAAGCTCTAGATAAAACATTAGGACAATAAAATTAAATGATTGGTATAAGTATTAAAAAGGTAGATGTAAATCTTATTATATCCAAAGACTCTGATTTAGAAAAATCCACTAGAATTAAAAAGAGTATGTGATAAATTGGATAAAGGCAAAATACAAAATTATGAACTTTTTATATATTAACAATAAGCTCCTGGAAATGGGTATAACAAAAATATCTCATTAACAGTACTATGAAAAAAAAATCATAAAACTGTTAGTAATTAGGTTAATTAGAAAGAAACAAGATCTATATAAAGAAAATAATGAAATCTAATTGAAGGACATATACAGAACATAAAGAATATGTCTACAAAGGGAAGGTTATTCAGTTAGATTTAGAAAACTTACTATAAAAAATAAATTGCACTAATTAAAATCTCAACATATTTTTTCAACTCAATAAATTATATTGAAGTTTACATGAAAGAAGAAATGTCTTAAAATAATCAAGAAAATAAGGAAAGAATATAATAATAATAAATAATAATAATAATAAAGGAAACTTGTTCTCTAAAAGAACAAGTCATAGCACAGAACACCTCAACTCCAAACAATACGGTATTGGTATAGGTATGTATGAGATAGAAGAGAATAGTAAATCCAGGAAAGGATCCTAATGTATATGAAAAGTTAATACAGAACATGATGGCATTTAAATTCAGAATGAAAAGAGTAGTTCTTGTTCAATTAGCCAGTTATCTGGAATATAATAACATATCAGTATTGCCAATTTACAGCTGGGGTAAAAACTGAAATGTAAAGAGTAAAACAATAAAAACCAGACAAAAAATCTAGGGAAATTATTTTAGTCTTGGAAATAGAGCAAAAAGGAAAGAAAATCTTTTAACCTAAATAAGAAAACAATGAATTATAAAATTAAAGATAGCTACTGTAGACTACATAAAATTACATAGAGATACAATATACAAGCAACAGATAAACAATATGTTTGGAAAAATATTTGAATGTGGAAGATAAGTGCTGAATATTACTGCATTGATGCATCTCTTGAAAATTTATTAGAAAATTGTACTTGTAAACTACAAGAAGGAATGAATATGAAACAGCAATTTTCAGGACACCAAACCAGCCTAGAATTGTATGAAAAGCTGTAAACTCACTAATATTTAGCAAAATTTGATAATGGAAGAAGGCTTCATTACTTACTACTTGATAAAGAAAAATAAAGACCAGTGATAGGAATAAAGGCTTACTGATAGAAATGTAGAATGTTTTAGCCATTTTGTACAGAAGTGTGGAAACACTACTCAAATCCATCCATCATTCATCATCTATCATCTATCTACTCCCCCCCACCTCTCTCTCTAATTTTAACAATACCACTCTTGTGAACCTGTGCCATTGAAAGAAAGACACCCATATGTATGAATGTACCCAGAAGGAAATGAATTTATCTTTGAATTCATTTTCACAACAAAACATTAGAAACATACTAAGTCATGGTGGAATAAATTATGATACATCGAGGCCCTAAACTGTTACAGAGCCACAACAAAGGATGACAAAGAAACACAAGGGTTGATTTAAAATGATTTCATGAGGTGTTTTTCAGAGGAGAAAGCAAGATGGAGAGAAGTATGTATAACATATGCCATTTAAAAAACAAACAAAAAAACCCCATGACCAATATATCTGCATATTCATTTATGATTATATGCTATGAGAACAGTATAAAAGAATGCATATGAAGTAGTTAATATCCTATACCTTACAGGTAAGAGAAGCTAAGAAGAAATAAGGGGGGGGGATGGAGCAAAAATACTGAACTAATAAAGTCCTAATATATAATCCAATTTATGTATTAATGTGAAACCACATGTATTTATGTACCCAGAATTTTCAAGAAAATAAAAACAAAGGAAAAGTTGTGATAGATATCTATATTATTATGTATCATAAAAGAGGAGACAATATATTTTGAGCACCTTAATTTCATCATAGAGGTTCTATGTCACATGTATCTTGTTATTTATTTTTCACTGTGTTAGCATAAATACCTTTAAATATGTTAAATACCTTTAAAAATACTTCCATGGATATTTGAAGGAAATTAACATGTAGCGAAGCCTTGCTAAAACTCCATCTTTGGAATTTATACTCTAGGAATAGACTTCAAGAAGGCTTGAAGCCCAGACTCATTAAAAATGGGAGATAGTAAGTTGAAGAACATTTCCTTGGATTCTTTTATTCAGTAAATGATCAGAAATGCACCGTGGTTGTTATGGGTCACTTGCATTTGGTGAGCAGGCAGACACATCAGCTGGGACTCTACAGGAGGTGAAAGGCATCAGGAGGTTACTAGGCCCCTTGAGAATGGAAGGAAACAAGTTTCAGAAGAGCCTAATGGAATTTCAACCTGAAATTGTCACTGGTAGATGGCTCCCAAAGGACACAGAAGTTTGTCCCTCCAATTTGAAATATGCTCCTTGTCCCCCAGCTCCGACTGTATGAAAATCCAGTATTATTTCCTTACCTACGTCAATGGGACTTGTATTCTTGCCTGTGTCTGTTTGTATCTTACCCTTGTGTCACCATTGCACACATTAGAAAACTGCCTTCATTCACTTGTTCAACAAATTATCTGTGGAATGCCTCCCACAGGCTGGGCCCTGTGCTAGGTACACTATTTGTAAACTTGTAACAGGACAGCTTTTTTGTTACTTGAGTACATCTGCTCTCTGGAAAAACTTCAAGACATCCTTGCCTGCCTCTGTAATACTAATGGCTTCCTATAAAGTATTCCTACAATGGATGTGCTAGAGAAAGTGCTACTTATTGTAGTGTGGTGGAGTGCCTTACACTGCATTCTGTACCACAATAAATACTATAGAAAGGTTCGAGTGCATTTGATGATATCTGGCCAGCTTACCCATAATAACTCTGACTTCATTGTGGAAGAAGGGCCTTCTATGCAAGGCATAAAATCCAATTGATTTTTATGAAATAAGATGCTATGAAGAAGAAATGCATTAAGTGTACCGTATCACAATAATTCCACTTTGTAAGCTAAATGGCTTTTGGAACATTGTTGAAAATGCTGTCACTATTCTGAGCATACATAAAAGAGCAAGATAAGGCCAATAATTTAAAAGTCAACGCTATTCCTATTCAAAGATTTCTTTCCTCAATTAATAAAGCATTTTCTCCTCTGTGTCAGTTAAAAATAAAATCCAAAATAGCTTTATATGATATGATCAGATGCAGGGCGATATGTAAGTTATGTTGATTCTACAAAGTTTCTTTATTGAATTCTGAGGTTGCTGCTATCTTTAACTTCCATGTAAGGTATCTTATACAATCTATTATGTATATTTTAAATGATAATTTCTGCATGGGTTGCATTTATCAAATTGTTTTAAACTTAGTTTATTTCAGAAAACCTGATTAGATAAATTTTGTAAACATTTCTAAGATAATAGTATATGAATGTACACAGAAAAAGCAAGTGATCTAATTTCTGGAACAGAAATCCTCTGTAGCTTTTTAAATCGGACAATAATTTGCAGGGAGTTTGGTTAGGTGGATTAAAGTCTGCAATAATGGTTCTTCATCTTTGTTTCTGCCCAACACACCTGAAGAATATGGTACACGTCTATCAATAATGGGGACATGGTGACAGTGGAGCTGTGAGTGGGGGACTAGAGAAGACTGAACACTAACCAAACCAACCAATCAACTGTCTGACATGAAGAGTTGATACTGACAAATGCTCTTCTGAAGGCTGTATTTGAGAGTCACTGCCAAGTATTTGAAACTATGTAGAAGATTCTTGGATTTAGCAATTTTAATTTCTGGTGACCCTAAGTGAATTCATAGACCAGTTTTGTAACTGGCATCTAGGTACTCAGTGAATATATGATTAAATGAAAAAAAGAATGAGAGAGATGCTTTTTAATATCCCTTATTTCGGATTATGGCAAGGCAGTATATATTGCTTTGTCATTTAGCATACCCATGTAAAATGGAACTTCTTACAGGGTTTTAGAAAAGCTATCTGGTAATATCTAGTATAATAAACATATACACATATTTTTGGCTTTATAATCTACTTCTGAAAATCTAATTAAAGTAAGACCCTTATATATCTAAAACAGAGAGGTTCACGGATAATCATTTAGCGCTCTTTGGAAAAAAAGAAACACACTAAGTGACCATCATTTGGAAATAAAATGTTGTACTTCTACACTATGGAGTATTATTCAGCTATTAAAAAGGATAAATTATATTTAAACCAATTTACATGAAGAGGTTTCCTTAAGGACAAAAAGCAATGACACAGGAAATATCGATTTAATTTTTGTGAAATAAACAGTTGCAAAATTTCCACATCTCACGCAAATGATTACATAATGAGAAAAATATGGAAAAGATAAACAAGTTCCTAATATGAACTACCTAGGACTAACAGTGAGGGGCAGTTATGTAGATGCAGGCAGGAGGTTAACAAAAGTAAAAACATTCAAACAAAACCACCACAGGCATGCTATGATTCTATTTATGTAAAATTCCTCTTCTCTTTCTTTCTTTCTCCCTTTCTTTCTTTCTTTCTCTCTCTCTGTTTCTTTCTTGTCTATCATAAAGTTATGCAAGAAAGTTGGGTCACCAGAATGTTAATGATGATTATCACAGAGTGGTACAAATTGCAGCATGTGTTTTACTTGCTTTCATTTTTATGTATCCTTTGACCTTTTTACACTGTGGATTTCTTAAAGTTCCTAGGAAAAAATATTAAAACTGTATTCATTCTGAAAATTAAATGCTTAGGGTGAATTCCTTCCTGGCTCTCAAGGATAATAAATATCTCCAAACTACTGCAAACACTGAAGAACTAAACCAATTAATCAATCTATTAACTAACCAATTAAAAAAATAGGTATATATTCCTGTAAGACGTTTGTCTTTTGAAAACGTGTCTTTCCCTTCTAGGGTTGGTCTATTTTTTTCTTTGAAGGTCAAATTTTTTAAATGTTAAAGAGGTAGAAATAATGAAATAATAGCAGCTTAAGCTGTTTCCTAAAAGCTGTTCTCAACACAGAAAAAAGTTTCCAGCGGACTGTTCTCATGTAACTCCCTTTCCCTAGATTTGAAGCTGAGGGAAGAAATTTGCTTTTCCCCTTAAAAATCTCTCCAGGAAATTCCCTTTAAGCCAACCTAAAAAGTATATTCCCAATCTTGTTCAACCTCTCCTCACTGGTGAATGTTCAGTTTTCTTCTAGTCTGGAAAAATTTTTCTCTTCAGATTTGCTAAAATGTAGAATAAATGAACATCTCAGCCATGATGACAAGTTGTTTGAAGGCTCTGACTCAGGCCTACCACCCAATCCATACCCCTTCCAGGAATATGAAAGTGGCACCACAGTCTAGCAGAATTCCCTGGTTCCTGAAATCAGGTGGGATGAATTTCAAACCCGGTGGGACCTCTCATGAGCTGTGAAACTTGGTAACTTATTTACTGTCTGGAGTCTATTGCTTCATCTCCTACTCTGAGAGATGCAGAAAAGCCTCAATGAACTGTATCTTATAAGCACTCAGCCCAGTACCTGGTACTTCATAACCAAACAATAAATACTGGTACTCTTTTTATATGTTTGCCTATTCTCAGAATGTGTTGGTATCACAGAAAATTATTGCTTCTAAGGGTATGTATATGAGCATTATTTATATCGGAAGGGCTATACTTGTTTTTCAGCTATTTAAAGAAATGCCATGCATCATAATATATTAATACACTATTCTACTCTCCATGAAGTGGGGGAAGCAGAGTTGATTCAGGAAGATGAAATGCTTATATTTAAATGCATCCTCTATCTCTATGTCATGTGATTTTAGCTGGATCTTGCCCTTCCTTTTTACATATATGAATTTGAAGAAGGAAAATAGAAACAATATATTTTTTTAAACCAAAGATCCAGTGAAAATTATCCTGATGCTGTTGAGCACTGAATCATTAATCATCACTTGCACAGCCGAGAAAATGCTTCAGTTCTTGCCAAATGCACTGTTTACTGAAAAGAGGCCAGCATTTACCACTGAAAAGATAACATACTTGGGGAAATAAAATGAAACACAGAAGTAATCTTGTTTATATTAAATGTTTCTGGAAGCCACTTAATTTGTGATTTGAACCTGAGAACTCCTAAATTAAGGCCGTGTACATGAGGAATTGTCTTCCCTACCAAACTGCCCTTGTTCCACAGTTGGACCTTTTTCTGCAGAAACAACCACTAAAATACATCAGCTTAAGGTGGTTCTCACATTTCTTGAAAAGCATTGGTAGAAAATGAAATTATTTCTTAAGAAGAAATGTCTTAATTAAAATACTTATAATGACATACTTTTTCTTTAAAATAATACCTATTTATTAAGATGAAAGTAAAGCAAAAGAAGAGAAACAAAATCAATGACAATTTTACTGCTCAAACAGTTAATAATGTGGTGCATTTTCTTCTATTCTTATTTCTTTACAAGGTTAAATTTTTTTTGTCTACGGAGCTGTAATCCTGGTTGTTGTATGTGCACGCTGTGTTTGTAACCTGCTTAAAATTTTTGTATTGAGTAGTTAATTAAAAAAGACATAGCATTAACTCGGTGACTTTTTATTTCCTCTACCCTTTGTGATCCAATGTTCTGTTTTCTGTTAGGTTTCAAAAATAATGTCTGAGTTTAAAAAATCATTTAGTCAGATGGGAAAATAATTTACTCATACTATATAAACTAATTTGACCTTTTCTCTGTAAATTTGACAACCTCTCGTGCAGTTCCTGAATTGGATGTTGAATTTGATTAATAACCATATTCAGGATCCAATATTTTATATAGGAAATTTCCCATCACCCTTTTAAAGAAGATTAAAGAACTACTGTGTTAAATCTGTTTATTCTGTGGCAACGTGAAAGGCTACGAGGTAAAAAGTCTAGGTTAATTCTCTTATGTTCCTCTTCAGTTATGGTTTCTTTTCATTAACCATCCTGTAATGAAACATTTGGTCACTGTCACCGGTAGGCATTAATTGCCAGGAAATACATATTTAAATAGCTCATATTTTAGAGCACTTTAGTGATCACAGGATCTTAAACAGTATCTACTTTAGATTAAGATGTCAGAGGTATCAAAACTTGTGAAGTGTGATGTGAAATAGTCCATATGCTAGACAAGAATAATCTCAATAGTAAGCCATTACAGAATCATCACTGTTTTCCCCATGCTTGAGTGACAGTTCTTAATATTCAATTAAGAAACTTAGTTACTAAGCTCAGATGCTGATCCAAATCTCAAAGAAAACTTAATTTGTTTGACCCCTGTAACCTGACAGCTTTTGTTTTATTTGAGCTTGCATTTAATCCAATGACTGCAACCAGGGAACCTAACCTACACCACCATCATGATCATGATAATCATGAGCATGACGATTATTCTTCACTATTGACAGATGGTCAGGTCTTACAAAAGTCAGGTTTCTTTGGGATATTGACTTTTTTAAAAAGGGGGAAATAAGTTCAGAGAACCTTTGATATATTTTTTATTTGCTAACAGAAACAGAAACTGACCAAAGCCACAAGACCTAGTTAGTTTTCCAGTTTCTTGGACATTGCCTTCGAGTAAGATGGGGCAAAATTTTGCCTCTCCTTTGATTCTACTACAAACACTTAGCTCCACAATTGCATCTGTCTTTGGTTGGTAAAATGTTCACCTTATACATGTTATTCCTCCAACTGTTTTTTCATTATTTTCACATATCCTTTCAGTTGTTTCTATCCTACATTATAACATACCAGTCAACACTTGATGATTTATATAGCATCTCCTTTGCGTATCTAATAATCTCCTCTTTGTGTGGTTCAGTTTCAAAATGAAAAAAAAATGATCCAATTCACTCACTGCAGTTAGAAACATAGTGAAGTGGACAGACATATAAGACACTAAATTAGCGCAATTTATGTACTCAAGATTTTTCTCTTTATTTTCATTTTTTGTTAATGAAAAAAACCCTATAAAACCTTTGAATCTTACCATTATATTGACATTCTTACTCTACCTCTATTACAGGAAAAATATTCAGCATTGCAGTATATTTATGTAGAAATAAAATTTATACCTTGGCTCTGACAATGCTGTCAAAAATATAGCACAATGTTTTAAATCATCTGTTTTTCCATTTTTCAGAAGGGAATGACAACATAAATATGACCCCAACAAAAAAGGATCCAAAAGAATAAAAAATATTAATGTATAAGTAACGACCTCATCTCCATGTGTGTTTAATTCTGACACCTACCTCCTTGCTGTGCTGATTTCAAAATGATATTTAAAAAAAATTCTGGGGTGATTATTTAAAATACCAAAATGGCTATGTTTGCAAGTGAGCTCATGTATCGGACTATTTACAGATGTTCTCCTAATACAGTATTCAAAATTTTAAGTACAGTTTAGAAATTCCCAGGGATATAATTTGGGTGCTCTTTGACAATGTACCAAGTTCAGAGCAAATTTTGTTTAAACAAACACTTTCCCCATAACATTGCAATATTATGAACAAAAGAACTAAATAAAAGTTATCTTACAAAATGTTTTATATATACATGTTATAAATTCCCATTTTATTGTAGCATGAATAACCATTAAATGGGAAAAATTAAGGAATTACATGTGTGTGCATATATACTTGATATAATGTTTTTACATAAAAAACCATATTATATATTTTTCTATTTTTTTTTCATTTGGTATAGTGGGGCAAGCATCTCTTTTCATATAATTCTGCCATATACAAGAAACCCAGAAGGTATTAGAATTTTGGCATGCTATCACTAATTATAAAAGAGAGAGACAAAGAGAGGGAAGAAAAAGGAAATATACACCTCATTCATTATCTTAACTCAGACATGATAAATTGTATTTAACAGTATCTTCCACAGTGCTAAGAAAAATACTACTGAATTTCTGCTTGGTGGTATCTGGCCTGTTTTTGAGACATCAGCTTGGTTAACAAATTCCCTTCTAGTAAATGCTTAAAGAAGATGACTGTATTTAGTCAAGGGAAAGGTAGAAATGCCCCTAGTTTGACATTTTTCTATATAGGTTAGTCTTTAAAAAAAAACAAAACTGGCAGTTGTTCTTACTTTTCCATAGAACAACGGAGATACTCCTACAGTTACTTCCCACAGGAAATTATTCCCCAGAGACTGCATTTGCGATGAGGAGAATATGTGCAACTCCTCAGCTGAAGCTCAAGTCGTTTCTTCCAAGTAAAACATGGGATGTGTGAGCGGAGGAAACAGGTTAAAATTCAAACCTAAAATGTATATTTAAAAATGCAAATAGTGTAATAAAGTGGTTATTAACAAAATACAATAGATGGTTTTGGCCAGGGACAGATGGAGAGAAATAGTATACATAAGAGTCATATAAATTTGTGATTTTCTTATAAAAACTCACACAGCCAACTTTTACAGGCATTTGCAAATTTAAAAGCTGTGCTTTCTGGCAGGATTAGATTTATTTTCTGAAATGCAAGTCTAAGAAAAGAATCTTATGCTTAAAAGGAGCTAACCTTAAAACTTCGTGAGTTTTAGAATGACATATGTTCAAAATGTCATATGATTGATGGGTGTTTTTGTATTACAAGAGAATAGCTGTACACCTTTTATGATTAAAAATAGTCATCAGCTTTAATCTGGTATTTGGTGACTTTGTCATTGAGTAGGAGCTAGATGAGGAGGTAAGAGGTGAGATGAGAGATCTTCGTGGCCTGTATGTTATAGGAAGTGACCTGGCACCCAAAAAAAGCAATCAAATTTGCCTTTGTCTCCCTGTTTGAAGTGAATGTAGTTGTCTGCTCAGAATAACCACAGTTGCTTATTGGGCTATTAGCTCCTTAGGCCACAGCAGTTTCTCAGTGACAGAAAGGATATACTCCAGGCTTCCACAGGAGAAAAAGGGAAGTAATACCTTTTAATGTGAATACCAACGGAATGGAAATGGATGCTCACTTTACTAGTGGTACCACTTATTACTGTAGAAGTGTTTAGCACGTGAGTATTGCTTAAAGAAGAGGACAGCAAAAAAGGACATATGCCTTTAACTGTCCAGTCATTTTGCTGGGAAGCTGAAATAATCCTCAGGTGAATATATCTGTTGTAAGTCACTCTGTTAAATCAGCTGCTTTCACCAACTGTGACACTATTCAGGAGTTTAGAGGAAAAGGCCTTGCTTTGCCTCAGGCCATGCTTCTATTCTTTTTGCTTAATGTGGAGATGAGAGAAGAGATGGAAATCTCAGGTGAAACCTCCAGGAACAAATGCCCTTGTGCATTACAACTTATTTTTCTGGTCTCTGAGAATCTAAAATAGATTAGTTTTGGTGTCCTCCTGATTTCAGCTTGGTTGGCCAGCTCCTTGTGAGCAAGGAAGCTGCATTAGCTTCTGAACTGAAGCATTTATGCTGTGATACACAGTTTTCTCTATGAACAATTTGCTAAGCTGTTAAAAAATCACAAAAGAAGAAAGGGACATAAAGTGTACCATTAAGTCATTCCATGAGATTTACAAAGGCTTTAATGAGTTAGAGATGGATGAAAAAGCCTTTTTTTTTGATTCATTAAAGATATCCATCTGATTAGAAGAGATTTTCATCACCTTATCAGCTAATCCAATAAACTGACTATCCATTTCAAAATGACTCCAATTGGATTCATGTCCATCAGAAGGATTTTCTGAAAACCCCAGAGTATTGTATAAAATTGAAAATTGTTATCAAATTGCCACTGGAAAAAATTTTACTAGATCCTGATAAATCTAGAGGATTAGGGAAGAAAATGCCCTCAGCTGAAAGGTTACCACAAATCAAAGTTCAGCCTGCATAGTCCTCTTCAAGATTATTATTTATCAGTGAAAAAAATCCTAGGAGAAAATCAGTTTTTGGTAGCTAAAGTAGAACCATTTCATAAGGAGGTTGTTTGGTATATTTTTTGCTAACCCCATACAGATCTTGAAAAAACTGACATGGCTTTGTATATCTGGAAAATATTTTAAAATGCCATACCAATGAGATAGCTAATGCATGGGACCAGCTAATCAAATTTCCAGTTTTTGGCTGGTGTATGCCCCAGCCTAACAAAGTAAGATTAATGGGGTGTTAAAAGTCTGTATGGACTTGTCAGTTTTACACCATGGATAGGGTTAATTTTATCCAAATGTAGAAATTTTAAAAATTAATGTGAATGAACTAAAGCTTTAATAGCCTTTGCTTTTAAGAAACCTATGTTTGCAGGACCAGTCTGATCCACGCAGCCTAGCTAATGGGGAAAGCTGAGAGAGGAAAGAAATGCCTTTCAGGTAATACAGTATCATAAGGTCAGCTACAATGGAGGAATGCCAGACATTGAAATTTGGAAGTAGATAATTTTACCCATCAGACTAACCAAAAGCACTTATTCTGGGCCAGTATCTGATACTACACAGGAAGACAGGCCCCCTTTATCTTTTCTCAAAATCACTTTTTACATAGTCTCCACAGGAAAAACTAGGGTGAAGATATTTTGCCCCTCGTGGAATACTTTGGGTAATGAGAAGGAGTCTTTGTAAACCATCTCCAGCATTTAAAAAAACGCCATCATCCGTATATTTGTCTACATAATACCAAACACTTGGATACTTGGAAACATCCAGACGGCTGACAGTATTTTGCACTTGTCATTCAAATGCTATAGACCCAGGCTATGTCTAGTTTGAATTGGGTGGTAGTTGAAGAGGCAAGGGCGAACAGAATTTCAACAACACCTTTTTTTATTGCTTCATTCACTTTGTTTCCCCTGAGATATCTTCAGCTTAAATCATGGAAGAATACATTTTTAGGATCCCCAAAAGAAGTAAAATGCTTACACTGGAACAAATCCACAGTGTTAAAAAAATGACACCTACTCAGCATGATATGGGGGGCTGTATGCCACACTTAGGCAGATGATCTATGGCGCCTCAGCATTTGGCACTTAGTTTTGGCACCCTAAGGAAAAGGGTAACAGACAAAAGGCTGGCCTTGTACAATCAAACTTTACAGTGGTGTGATTTAAAGAGTACCAAGGATTATACCTTTCATCAACTATCTCCCACATCTGGACTAAATATCTTTTCTTCATTTTGTTTTATTTTCTATATGTTATCATAGAGAATCCTTAATTTGTAGTAATAAATATCATCTTTTAAAGTATAATCCCCTCTCCTCCAATGGAATGGTTATGGATTACACGTTTGTTCAGAATGCATTTAATAAGACTCGATGTCCTCCTATCTGAGACCTTAAATTGGGGTAGGGGACATGGAAAGTACAAGAGATTGTGGCAAAGCACTTCGCAAGACAGGCCAGACCTCAGCCAGGGACTAAAAGGAGGACGGCAAGGCTGGGTGGAAGAAGGTGCAGCACACCCTGGCGAAAACACAATGAAGATGCTGTGCCGACTTCACCAGCTCACCTGCAGCCTATCCTTGAAGAAATCTCAATCTCTCCAGGGGCGCCCGAGCAGGTCAGGGGCCTCGTCTTACTGCACTGTGTTGATCACTGTGGGCCCCACTGCTTCTCACAGGAGCTAGCATAGAGTAGATGCTCAGCAAATGTTTTTCAAGTAAATCAATAAATGAAGACAAAAACTGTGTGGTCTGAAAGCTCCAGGTTAAATTTCAAAGACTCTAAGCTCAGAGGCATTTCGGGAAGTCCTATAGTTCAAGTTGTCCTCAACTAGCACTTAAACCACACCATGAGATAACTTTCAATAATTTTCTTTTTAGAAATTCCCACATCCTTTCCTCAAAGCATTATTTCAGCATCATTTAAAAAATCTATCTTGAAACCTCCCTTCTATGACTCAAGACCATCTTCCTTCTTAATAGAAACAAACTTTTGCATATTAATACATCTTTTCCCTTTTCCAAGAGCTTTTGCACACATTCCCCCCTTCTCTCCAAAACAAACTGATTGCTCAGGAAATAGTACAGGGTTTACTGTTTTTATTTTAGCCTAATTTATTTGAAATTTCAAGAAATGCAGAAATTGTAAAATGAGAATGGTCTGAAGAAACTTGAAACAAAGTTCAGGAAGAGAGTAGTCTCCAACTCTTCTTTCTTAAAACTGAAGAAAGCTAAGGTGCTCAGAGGTTTCTCAGCAGTCTGCAATGAAGGCAGACCTAAGACCAGAATTCCATTCGCTTCGATCTGATAACAATGTCTTACATAGTCCATGCAATCTCTCTTACTCATGCATGCTCACTTAGGCTTCAGCTTCCACAGGAGACCCTCATCTCTTTTAAATACGACACAGGCCTTCTACACAGAGTTGGGTCTTCTTTCCTCACCTTTTTGACTCTTACTTAGGATACTTTCTTCTACTTTTCCAAACTGGCTTGGTTGTGGGATAAACTCTGAGGGTAAACCCATTCTTAGACTAAAACCAAGAGTATTCAGTGGCTTTGTTAGGTCATTCTCAGGATGTTATACTGTTAAGCCTACTTGAAAATGATGACTTTGAAGGAAGTTATGAAGTAAATGTAGAGAAAGCCTTTTTTCCTTTTCTTTCTAAGTAAGATCTAACAAAGGGTACTTTCCACAGCATGCAACATTCCACACTCAGGCCATTCCTCAGTCCTTGGCTCAGCCTCGACAAGAGTTACAACCTTAGAAAGAATAATAAAAGTCTCAGTTTATTATTCTCCTAATTTGTGCCAACCACCATTGAGGTGCTCTTCCTACACGCCCCTAATCATGACAACCCTGAATGGCCATGCTAATTTTCTTTGTATTTTGATGAGAACATTGAAATTCAGAGATGTTAGTGTGTTTCTAAGGACACAGTGAGAAAGTGGCAGAGGCAGAATTTATCACCTGATCTTTCCAGCTCCACTGGACCACATGGTCTGAGAATGGATCTCAAAAAAAATAAGCACCCCTTATATTGAGGTAAGGGTGGCAGCACCAGAGATACAAGATCACTAAGCAGAAGTAGCAGTTACCCCAATCTATGTCTGTTTTTCTTAATATGGAAGCTGCCCTCTATTTGCTTAAAATTGATTATCTTTGTAGTCAGAATAAACAAATAATTTGGTTTTCCATTTTTCTAGTTTTTATGAGCTAAGTACGTTAAGCCCTGAAGGCAATCATATCTACACATGTCTACAGCATGAAAGGAAAGCTCAGGCTTTGAATTCAGGCAGATGTGGATTTGGAACTCCACCTTGATAAGTGACATTAGGCTAGTTACTTTTTCTCTCTGCAGTTTAGTTCCCTCATTTATAAAAACGTGTTAACATCTTCTGCAAGGGCTGGTTATGAGCAATAAGAACATTATAGGAAAAGGTCTAATGTATGGCCCATAGGAGAAACCAAATAATTATGTTTTTTATGATTATAAGTTTAATATTAATTTTTATTAATGGTAGCAGTAATAATGATCCTATTACTTCATCATAAGTTTTTTTTATTTTTTTCTACAGGACAAGATTTCCTAAAAGCACAAGAACAAGTTAATTTGTTACTTGTAATAATAATAATCGCGTTTGCTTGTGAGGCCAGGAATTTAAAAAGTGTCCTTCCACCCTGCCCTGTGATAGATGGGTTTTGTGTATCTTTTGAAATCCTTTCAGCCAGAATGTTAACTTTGTAAAACATGCTAGCCTGGATTTAATTGTTCAGTATGACTCTTATTCTCTTCATAAAGACAATACAAAATTTGCTTGCAAAATAGCAACAGTCCAACTTGGTAAACATACATCATTAGCCACATTGGATTACAGATTTTATTGATACTTAGTAATATCTGATGAATGATTCTCAATGACTGCTTCTTACTACTCTGTATAATATTTGAATAATGTTATGCCAACTATTAAATATCAACTTTGTCAAAAAATATAAATGAAATGACTTACAGACAACAGGGAACCGTCATGACAATAAAATTTGTTTCTGCTACTACTTTGGGTACACTGATGTCACGCCAGCATCTTTGTGTCCCCCTCTTTGGTATTGGGCCCTGCCTTCCTTGCGACATTCCCTAATGTGTACTGGCCTCATGCTGTTTCGGCTGCAGCCATCTTGATGGGAAACCATGTCAAGCCTTGGAAGTATGCAAGTTGGTCTATAATCTACTCTTAAAAGTAATCTCAATACTGGCTGGAAAGGGAGACCTCAGGTGAGCAACCACCTCTTTTTAACCGACTCCTTAAGAAAAAAGGGAAAGAAAGCCCTCAAACATTCATTTAGGAGGCAGAACAAACGAGGCCCCTGAGAGCTCCACCTAGTTCACAGGATAATATCCCACAGCAGAACTTGGAGTCAGCAATGGCTAAACCCCAGGTGGTTGTAGCTCCTGTATTAATGTCTAAGCTGTCTGCGAATGCTCCTGAATTTTACCCATCAGGTTATTCTTCTAATTATACAGAATCCTATGAAGATGGTTGTGAGGATTATCCTACTCTATCAGAATATGTTCAGGATTTTGTGAATCATCTTACAGAGCAGCCTGGCAGTTTTGAAACTGAAATTGAACAGTTTGCAGAGACCCTGAATGGCTGGGTTACAACAGATGATGCTTTGCAAGAACTTGTAGAACTCATCTATCAACAGGCCACATCTATCCCAAATTTCTCTTACATGGGAGCTCGCCTGTGTAATTACCTGTCCCATCATCTGACAATTAGTCCACAGAGTGGCAACTTTCGCCAGTTGCTGCTTCAAAGATGTCGGACTGAATATGAAGTTAAAGATCAAGCTGCAAAAGGTGACGAAGTGACTCGGAAACGATTCCATGCGTTTGTTCTCTTCCTGGGGGAGCTTTACCTTAACCTGGAGATCAAGGGAACAAATGGACAGGTTACAAGAGCAGATATTCTTCAGGTTGGTCTTCGGGAGTTGCTGAATGCCCTCTTTTCTAATCCTATGGATGACAACTTAATTTGTGCGGTAAAATTACTGAAGTTGATAGGGTCAGTTTTGGAAGATGCCTGGAAGGAGAAAGGAAAGACTGATATGGAAGAAATCATTCAGAGAATTGAGAATGTTGTCCTAGATGCAAATTGCAGCAGAGATGTGAAGCAGATGCTCTTGAAGCTTGTTGAGCTCCGGTCAAGTAACTGGGGTAGAGTCCACGCAACTTCAACATACAGAGAAGCAACACCTGAAAACGATCCTAATTATTTTATGAATGAACCAACACTTTATACCTCTGACGGTGTTCCTTTCACTGCAGCTGACCCAGATTACTAAGAGAAATATCAAGAGTTACTTGAAAGAGAAGACTTTTTTCCAGATTATGAAGAAAATGGGACAGATTTATCAGGGGCTGGTGATCCATACTTGGATGATATTGATGATGAGATGGACCCAGAGATAGAAGAAGCTTATGAAAAGTTTTGTTTGGAATCAGAGCGTAAGCGAAAACAGTAAAGCTAAATTTCAACATATTTTATAAAGCAGTTTAGGTTATGGTGATTTAGCAGAACACAGGAAAACAGGAAAACGTGTCACACTTATACCAAATTAAGGATGTTGAGTTATGTTACTAATGTATGCAACTTTAATTTTGTTTAACACTATCTGCCAAAATAAACTTTATTCCCTATAACTTAAAATGTGTATATATATATAATAGTTTATTATGTACAGTTAATTCCACTGTTTTGGCTGCAATAAAATCGATTTTGAAATAAAAAAAAAGTAATCTCAATACTGAAAAGTATTCTTCCAGTGCTTGCTTGTACGAGTGCGCATAAAATGATTTGCTGTTTCAGCAACTTTTAGGCTACTCAGACAGTGGTATGAAACCATCAGTTATCACATGGTAGTATCCTTTTATTAACCACTGAACTGTATCAAGATATTTCATGACAACTGACAATGCCAGATGCTGTTATTGGCCTAATGGTTAATACATTTGCACTTTCTTTTACTGAGCTCTTCCTGCATACTTTTCCTTTGTGTAAAACATTCTTAAAATGTGTAAAAGCATCCTAATTTTTCAACATCTCTTTTAATATGCATATATTTATGGGCACTCAATTGGCTTTTCAGGTTTCTTGCATAAATATTATTCCTTAAAGCGTATGTACTCCCTAACCTACTGAGCACCCGACTTGTAAACATTCTCTACCTGCAGTTGGTGTATGGTTAGCCCTTCTCCTCTGCCCTTCAAATGCCAACCCACTCATCCTCAGCCTGCTTCTGACCTGTAAGAGAAATTTTCTTTAGAAGATACTGCTTTCTTAGAGCTGGTGCAGAGAAAGATTTGAATCAATCTTTGCTAGTTCACAGTTATTTTGTAGTATTTGGAGTTATTTTGGTATGTATTTTTCTTTTTGTCCATTTCAGATCAGAGTCAATACTACTTGGACATTTTTTTTCACCTTCTACAGCCATACATTCATTTTCCCTCATCTTTTCCCTGGTCGTACAATTCTTGCCTCGGTCCTTCCATAGTCTCTATCTTCTGCCTTTTCCTCCTCTCTTTCCTGTGTGGCTCAACTGTGAGCCCTCAAATGACTCTAATCAGAGCTAAAAGTGAGTGGGCATACCACCATAGGGAATATGTAGCTTTCATTTAAAAACAAAAATTAGAATTGACCCACAAAACCTTGACAGTCCTGAAAGCTATCTTGAAATTTCTTTCAGAACTTAAAAAAAAAAAAACCAAATCTACCTTTCCTTTTTTAAGTAAATCTCATTTCCCTCAAGATCCAAAATATAATTAATTCATTTTTGCTTTATCCAATTTTGTGTTATCTGCTTGCCCTATTTTCTCTAATTTTCATCATATGTCTAGTCTTCCAGGTAAACATTTACTTTTTAGGTTTGTGTGGAGACCAAAGCATTACTTACTCTGCTGCTACTACAGGCAAATGATTTTGAGGTTGTGAATAAATGGCTTCCTAATGAAACTTTGGAATATAAGAACCTCACTCTATTTTGTTGGTTGGTTGACAGAAAGTAGCCCACACCAAATGAGGCTAAGCACAGGGAAGCAAACAATGATGGCAGTGCATTGTTCTCCAGTGAAGCACAATGGGCATTTCGTGAATGTCGCACTGAGACTGTGTCTGTATTTGGGAGCTGATGATGACTGAGAAGTGGAGAGCTGACAGAGGTCTGCATTCAGCAGCATCTCTCTTCTCCCCTCACTTCCCTCTCCGAACTACCCCAACTCAGTCTTTAGGTGTCCCTGGCGCCGCTTTAACATCACAGGGCTTCTCCAGGAGGTTGGCAGCTGCAGGCATACCCGGTCTATCCTGTCCACAGCAGCAAATCTCTACAGAAATTTTTTCTCCAAAGTGCTGAGAGGAATTTTCCTTTGACCTGAGGGCATGAGAATGGGAAGGACGTATGTCTTGTACTTTGTTTTACTAAAATGTAATGGGTTTGGGGATGGGGTGGATGAGATTCTGATCTCAAAAGAAAAAAGGGAAGAAGAAAGAAAAATAACAAAAGTATAATGGCACTTTATAAGCAACAATTTACACTTTACCATTAAGTTTTACACAGATAATGTCATGTAATTTCCCTCAAATTTCTGAGACAGATAGGGCAGAAATTATCCTAGTCATCTTAGAGGTAAGATACCTAGAGCAGAGCAAGTTAAACTTTTCCTCAAGGTGACATAGCTAGTAAGGTTCAACAGAGGGAAGAACTGAGGGAGCACGGTGGTTGGAAACAATGGAGAGAAGAATGAAGACTCTAACTCAAATATTTGTGAATTGTTTCATTTCTAGTAAAACTTAATTGAGCTTTACCAATAACTATGAAAACCCGTATTTCTGATATTTAATTTGCAAAAGCCCCATGAAAGCTCTTCAAGACATACTTAAGTTGCTTTTGATAATATTTGAATTCCGTAAGTTGAAAGTGAGACGCAGGCCTCCAAGTTTAAGAGTTATCTTAAATGTAGAGCCTGAAAGATCTGAGGTAAATTTAGAGCCCTAGAGAGTGAGACATCCCCACAAAGTACTACTTTCATGTCTGGAAAAGAAAAGCTATTTTTGGAATATAAATGGTTAGAAATCAAACATGATGGAGAACCCTCTTTGCTAAATGTTAAATATTCAGGTCCTCTTGATGACCCAGTGTAATTCACAGTTAGACCAAAATGCCAAATGTCTTTTTAAGTGAGACCAATGATAAACTAAAAGCATGGTTCCAGGTGAATTAAAAAATATACTTTTTGTAAAGAACTAAGGTCTTTTGATAACCAGGAAAAAAAAATTCAGACAGAGGGGTAAAATGACATCTTTTGTGAATCTTTCCTAGTGTCTGTTCAGTCTCCTTGATGAATTCCATTATCACAAAAATGACCTTTCCAGTTCATATCTCTTTTGAGGCTAATGCAATTCTTCTCCATTCTGTTATAATGAAAGTATTACATGGATAACTATCCAGCATTATCTTCCAGAAGGAGAACTAATTTGGGAAAGAAATGAAGTACTTTAATATAATATCAAATCTCTCTCCTTATTTTTTTTATCCTTGTAGAGACCTGGTGGGTAAAACTAAGCAAGTTCATGCACATGGTAAATACACTGAGCTCCCTACCTAATGTAGATGTAATTTTTATTACCACATTGGTGAACAGTTATATGAATGCTTAAAAAACAGAGCCTCAGATAAATTCAGAGGCATAAGCTGCTGAACATGCTGCAGACACCGTTCTGTTGAATTTTCTTTCTGGAGATGTGTAAATGAAAAATATTCAGATCTGTGGCACACTTCCTAGATGCACTGCAAGTTTTGAATGTGTACTGCCTGTCTTTACCTGTGAGAAGCGTCAAGATGTGCTGGATACAGCATAAACACTAATTATGTGCTCTTGTTAATTGTATATTTCTTTGAAGTGGTAGCAAACCGCAAGCTAGTGTATGGTGGAAAGAGCTGGGGATAATGATGGGAAGCTTCCTCGGACAGGTTCGTGCATGCAGAAATGTAAAGTTTTTGGTGAGCTAAAGCATCTTCTCCTTGAGAAACTGACCCTGATTTTCAGTCCTTTCTGAAGAAATCATTTCTCTGAGCAATATAATTAATGACGGTATACTGACCAGTTCAGTTAGCATAGAGCACACACATCCAAACCATGATGCACATCCCTAGCCAGGTCACATGGTTGTAGGTCAGGCCTGTCACACCCTTTGCAGGGGGCCAATTAAATGAATATATAAATCCTTGCTTGTTCCACATGATAATGAATGTCTTAGTGTAATTCCTCAGAAGAGGTAAAACACTTTATAAAAATGCCTTTACTATTACACTCCCTATGAGACAATTAGCTGGCAGAGATTTTAATTGCTATGTTGTGGATGTGGAAATTGAGGCTCAGAGATTTTAAGTAGTTTACCTGGGTCATAAGTGTGGGCTACAATGCAAATTACATTAAAAATTTGGGAAGCAGAAGACAACTAGATAGAATAAGGAGCCAATGTAGTTACTCAAACCTATACTGATTCTGAAATTAATGTCTCCAACAGTTAACATGTCCCAAATTTTGCTGAATTTAGATGTCAATTAAATTAACTTCACGGAATTAAACACGAGTTTTCAATATTTAAAAAAAATGAGAGTAATATTAAGAAAATGGGAAGTGAAAGCCTTATTTTGCTTTATATTACTGTCAAAATAGCCAGGATAGCTCAGAGATTTCTCTTCCAATCTGTCATTGTGTTAATATTCTAGGGTTACACTGTTTACTTATGACCCAGTGAATAAGAGCATTATTAAAAGTAAATATTTATTTCTAAATTTGCTGTTTCCTTTTTTTATGCAATTCTGAATCTAATTTTGTTTTCTGTCTGCATATCCTTCTGCACTTTTTACTACCATGATGGTTTTTTTTTTTTCTTTTTTTAACTTCTGCTTATACATTTTAGTTCTGGTCAAGTAAGGTGACATTAAACTCTAACCCCCCAGTAGCACTGTCTCTATGACTACCTTTCACATCCCTTTCAAAGTGGCATATTTCCTTTGGCTGGGATGCTGCAGGTTTGGGATTTGTAGATCAGAGCCTGACTCTTAACTCAGTCCTCCAGCTCTTAATATACACTTTTCATCTATACCGTCCTTGACACCACACAGACATCCCATGTTGAAATCTTTCTTAGAACCTCGATCTGTCTGCTAGACTAAACAGAGACAAGGAAACAGGTAATGACAGGATTGAAACATGGTTTGGGGATCTTGGGAGGAAAAAAGAAAGTAAAAAAAGTTTTTGATGAACAACATAGTCACCCAAGCTTGTGGTGTCTCATCAGAACCTCTCAATGTTTGGAAGTTTTCCCAAGACTTGCCCTAGTGAGACAGCAAAGACTTATTAGATCATTGTGTCTGCTTCCCCACCTGGGCAGGAAAGAGTCTCCCATACGGAGAACATATGGCTTGGTCTGAGATTAGCTACAAAGAATGTCAGTTGGCAGACAGATGGAGGAGAAGCAGAGGATCGTGTGAGCTTTGCTAGTCTGGACCTCAGAAATAAATTTTAAAAAATCACATCCAGTTAGTTCACTTATGAAAATAAACACCGACCAACCTATGCAGAGGAAGAGGAGTTAACATTTACTAAACACATATTGTGACCTAGGCACTGTATTCTGTAGATCTTCTTTCCTAACCCTCCCCTCAATTGTTTTATTGTTTCCATTTTATAGATGAAGAAAGTGAGGTTCCGAAGTGTAAGGTCACTTTGCTTAAGGTCACACTGCTAGACAACTGAAAAGGCTCAGAGACACACCCAGGAGTCTGATTTGAACATCCGTGCTTTCTGGAGGTAATAGTGCAGAAAAAACAAAAATGACTTTATATACTATAACTTTCTAGTTGCTTAACTTTTTTTTTCAACATGGATAAAGGTAATCTCCCTCTCTTTTTTTAATTGTAAAACTCAATGAATGTGTTACAGCCTGATGCTTATATTGCTTAATGATATTGGGAATACAGAAGTGAACTTTGGGGGGAATGGAAATGAGAAGAGGTTACATAAGTAGGGTATAGTAAAATACTAAATTATAAATGGTTGTAGCCATTCCCCACCCCTGGCCAAGGAGGGAAGATTCTTACTTGCTGGTTCAGATTGAGAGCTGTCCTTTGTTGACCAGAATCTGAGTGCAGGCAGGGGGCAGGTATCTTTTCGTAAAGTAAAGGGAACAAGAACACAGTATTTATCTTTATCATGAAGGAAGGGGGTTTAAAGGAGGGTGCAGTTGTGAATGTCTTGTTTTTCTTTTTTCTTTTGTACTTCTAATATGGTATTTTTGTTTTTATTATATCTGTTCATATATTATTTAACTTCTGTTCATAATTCATGACTTCAGAGGTTAAGTTGTTAGAGAGATGGTCTGGGAGAGAGGGAAAAGAGTCCTAGCACAGTAGAGGGGTTTGTGGGAGATGTTAAAAAAGAGTAGTGAGGAGCTTACTGGAGATTGTGAATTGGAAATCATTTGATATTTTTCAAGAGACTCCAGTAGAGACTTGAGTTAAAGCTCCCATTTAAATATATATCTCATGTCTTCCTTTCTTTTCTTGCCTTCTCTTGTTTTAAGCAAGTTTTTTCCCTTATTCTATTTTCCCCTTCTATTAGGATTCTCTTATTATTATTTTAGTGGTTACCACTGAGTTTACCCCAGACATCCTTGAACTATTAGAATCTACCTTAAGTAACATTTTTTTCACTTTCTGGACTTGTAGAGGACCCTGAGGACTCCATATATTACTCCTCCTACCTTTGCCCTTTTGTTATATTGTTCTCAGATATTTTAATTCTCTCTGTATTTGAAACTCCACATAGAAGTGTTATTATTTTAAAGTCAAGATTTCATTTAGATTTACTCACACATTTACCCCTTCTGATGATCTCTCTTTCCTGAATTACCTGTGCTTTGATCTGCTTTCACCCTGAAGAGCTCCCTCTAGTATCTCTTCCAGTCAGGTCTCATACAGTGAATTTTCTTAGCTTTAGTTTGTCAGAAAATGACTTACACTCATCTTTCTTCCCTTTTAGATTTTTTTTAAAAATAAACCATTTAATGGAGGTATAATAACTGACATGGTAAAAGTTGTTCATATTTAAGGCGTTCAACTCAATGAATTAGGGAATAAATTATACCTATAAAACTGTCCCCATCATCAAAGCCATAAACCCACCTATCACCTCCCAAATTTTCTTCCCACACCCTTCATTATAATTAAAATAATAACATTTTTTTCGTGGTAAACACATTTAACATATAAGATCTACCTTCTTAGCAATTTTTTTTTAGTAAATTATACAGTATTGTTAGCTATAGGTACTATGCCATATTGTACATCTTTAGAACTTATTTATTTTATATAAATGAAACTTTATACCATTTGACTATCTCCTCCTCTTCTCCTCCTCCACCAGCTCCTGGCAACCAACATTCTACTCTCTGCTCCTATGAGTTTGACTATTTTAGATTCCACATATACGTGAAATCATACAGTATATGTCTTTCTGAGCCTGACTTACTTCACTTAGCATAATGTTCTTCAGGTTCATTCATACTGGTGAAAATGACAGGATTTTCTTTTTGGGGGGGGCTGGTGAATAATAATTCATTATACCACATTTTCTTTTTTTTTTAATTATAATTTTTTTTTATGACTGAACTACTATAAATCCACAAGCAACGGTTCAGACACGGTGCTTCTGAAGTATTTCACCCCTCCCCGCCAGGCGCAAGCTGCATCAAGGAGAGCGCGGACTCCCCCACCTCTGCTCAGGCATCAGGAGACAGAAGGGGCCATTACTGTTGAGCGCCTGCGGCAGCTGGAACAGGCATCCCAAGGGGGTTGGCCGCAGCAATCACTGGTGAGCCTGCCAGAGGTCCAAGGGGTGAAGGGGTTGGCACTGAAGAAATCCCTGACATCATATTGGCGCTGCTGACAGGCGTACTGCCCCCTGGCATGCTAGATGAGCCCATTCGAGCCTGGTCCTTCACAACAGTATAGAAATAGGGGTGCTCCATGGCCTCTCTTGCGGTAAGCCGTGACTGGTGGTCATATCGCAGCAGCTTGTCCAAGAAATCCAAGGCCTCAGGACTGACAAGGTGCTGGTTTTCACTGTGGACAAAGCGTTCCCATCGCTTACGGGAGTGTCTGCCCAAGATATCATTGAAACGTGGATCTAATTCAATGTTGTATTTGTCAATATAGTCATATAAATCTTCTGTCCCCAGAACCTTGGCTATCCTCACCAACTGATCATAATTATCATGTCCATGGAAAAATGGCTCCTTCCGGAAGATCATACTTGCCAGCATACAACCCAAGCTCCACATATCCAAACAATAATCGTACATCTGATAGTCTACAAGTAGCTCAGGACCTTTGAAGTATCGGGAAGCAACTCTGACATTATATTCTTGGCCAGGATGGTAAAACTCAGCCAAACCCCAGTCTATTAGTCGTAGCTTTCTGTGCTCATGATCAATCATGACATTATGGGGCTTCACATCTCTGTGCATAATTCCCATGTTGTGACAATAATCCAGGGCCTTCAGAATCTCATACATGTAAAGTCGAATATCATAGTCTGTTAACGTCTGGTACAATTGCTTGAAGTCTGTGTTGTTTACGTGTTCAAAAACCAAGGCAGGGGTTCGTGACACAGGGTCTTTTACAATGTCTGCCAGTGTGATGATATTGGGACGGCCTCGTAAATTCTCCAAAATCTTTATCTCACGCTTGATTTTCTTCTTCTTTACTGGCTTGAGAATTTTAACAACTTTTTCATTATTTGTGATGTTGATAGCTTCAAACACTTCACTGTATTTATCCCGGCCTAATTTTCGAACCAGCTGGTAGTCATCTTGATTACCCCACTCCACCATGTGTGACTCATAATCCCAGTACTCTCGGGGTCTGTGTGTATTAACATCTGTGTAAACTCTGGCCCTGCTTGGCACGGGTCCCGACATGTCAGACAGGTTGGCGAACGAAGGTGGACTTGATGTTTGGAGATCTGGTGGTCACTGTGTTCAGAAGCAGCTGGGGGTAAGACCTTGTTTCAGACTTTTCTTTAAACTGTGGTGGAAGCGGCAGCGGCGGTGGCCGCTCTCCCCTTTCCTCACACAGACAATATGGCGGCGGCGGAGGAGGAGACACACGGCTCGGCCGCCAGCCGCAGGGACCAGAGCGAGGCTGCCTATACCACATTTTCTTTATTCCTTTATCAGTCGATGGGCATTTGTTTCCATATCTTGGCTACTGTGAATAATGCTGCACTGAATATGGGAGTGCAGGTACCTCTTCAAGATTCTGATTTCAATTCCCAGATTGCTGGTTCATATGGAAGTTCCATTTTTAACTTTTTGAGGAACCTCCATCCTGTTTTCTGTTTGCTGTACATTCCTACTAACAGTGTATAGGGCTAATCTTTATTTCTGAAAGTCAGGTTCTCTAGGTAAAAATTTCTAAGTTGGTAATTAATTTTCTTTCATCACTTGAAATATAGTTTTCCATTATCTTCTGTCTTCCATAGTTTCTAGCTTTTAAGGTGATGTTGCCCTCTTCTAGCTGCTTTTAAGTTTCCCTTTGTCTTTGTTTTTCATCAGTTTTCCTATTATTTGCTTAGAAGTAGTTTATCCTGCTCGTGCTTAACAGTTTCTTGAATCTATTGCTTGATACTACCCCAATTAATTTAATAAAGATTATTAGTAATATCTCTTTAAATATTTCATCTAATCCATTCTCTTTCTCTTCTTCTGGTCACCAAATGCATGCATGTTGGAGTTTTTCCCTATTTAGAGTGTGTCTTTTTGAGCCTTTCTGTATTTTCCATATTTTTTCCTACTTGTACTTCAGTGTGGATGTTTTCTATTTACTCCTCCCTCCTTCAATTTAGGAACCCTACTTCTTTGTATATTCTTCTGCTATTAAACCTATCAAATTAATTTCAGTTATTGTATGATCCATTACTAGAATGTCCATTTGATTATCTTATATAGATTTAGGTTTTCTGTTGAAATCCTCCAACTGTTTTTCTATTCTGTTTGAGTATAATAATGAGTTGTTTTAAAGGTTTTATCTGACAACTCTAATAACTAAATTTTTTCTGTTATTTTTCTCTTGGTTTTCAGTCCTTTCATGTCTTATTTTTCTGCCTTCTTGATTTTTTATTTTTTTATTGATTGACACTGTCTAGGACAAATCATAAAGGCTCTGCAATGACTCTTTCCCCACAGTACCTGACTTTCTTCTGGCAGGCATATACAGTATAGGTACTGTATCACACTGTTTCAGAAGGAGCTGGATTTGGGAACTTGCCTATCTCTGATTTTCCCTTACTGGTAGTTCTTAGCCCTTCAGGGTTTCAGTGGAGAGCCTGTGCTGATTACAAGAGCCCCTCCTTCTTAACTAGCACCGAAGTTCAGTTTTTGTCTCCCTGGCTTTGCAAAACTGCCAAGATTTCTGTTTAGCGTCTTAGCTTCTTATGAGCCACATGTTGCTTGGTTTGTTGACTCTCTTTCTGCAGATTCACAGCTTAGGATCTGGCAAGTGATTTGAAGGAGAATTGTATATAGAAATTCAGGTTTACTTCTCTGGAGTTCACTTTTCCCTGGAATGTTGGCCTACTGAATACTGCTCCCTTGATAGCCCCAAACTCCCAATTTTTGTCTTTCTAGCAAGTGAGTACGCCACCAACTTCCTGTTTGATTTCTGTGTGTTATACATTGACTCAACAAATGCCCGGAGAGAAAAGACTGCAGTGAATTTGGGCTCACCCCAACGCATTTTTCTTCTCTCCAGGATCTTGGCTCCTCAAATCCTGACTACATTCATCTTCAATGCCTTCAAACTGCTATTTTTAAATTCTTATCGAGCTAGCATAGTTCTTTGCAGGAGGGTGATCTGATCCATGTTACTCATCACAGATGGAAACAGAATTATCCAGTAAAAACTGAATTATGTTATTTTTGGCTATTAATTATTAGCTCACATACTCTGTCTCTTATTCTCTCCCCCTCCCTGTGTGTGTTTAAAAGAAGCACCATACAATAACTGGTCCATGTAGTACCCCCAATTTATATGGGTTTATAAAATTTGAACATCTCACAACTGCCTACATTGTTGTGGTGTTATTTACCAAGATGGAAAGGAATGTCACAGATATGGGATGGGGAAATTAAGCGTTGATTTTGAGTATGTTAAATTTAGGGTGCCTATTAAACAAGTAAAATGAAAAATAGAATTCAGCTGAACCTATGTGTCAGAGGAGAGTTCTAGGCTGAGAATATATTTCTGGGAATTGTCCAACTACAGCTGTCATTTGAAGCTTTAGGATTAGTTAAGATTCCCTGTGAAGTGAGTATGAGGAGAAAAGAGATGGGAAGAGTGTGGAGCACTCTAATATTTGGACACTGACAAGAAAAAAAGGGATTGGGCAAATGCGACCAAAAACAAGGTGGCCCTGAAGTAAGAGAAAAAACAAGAAATTGTTTTGTCTTAGAAGCCCATTAAAGGAACAGTTTCAAGAAGGAGCAGGTAATCAACAATGTCAAATGTTACTGACAAAGTAAAGTAAGGACAAAGACTTGACCACTGGATTAGGCAACATGGAGAAGCACAGTGACCCTGATGAATGCAGTTTGAGAAGAGATTTGGGGGTGGGCACCTTTTCAGAGTGAAGAAAGAGAAGTGAGGAAGTTCAGATAGGAGGCAGAGTGTACAAATAACACTTTTAAGGAGTTTTAAAGGAGTTTTGCAAATAAAAGTAACTGATAAATGAACAGTGCCTAAGCTATGAAGTCAGCCCTCCCCCCCTCCTTTTTTTAAAGACAGAATTACTTCATCTTGCTTACATACCAATGGGAATGATCTGGGACTGAGAGATGACAATTATGATGCTTCAGGAGAGATAAAGGATAATTAAAGGAGATAATTATTATTATTTTTTAAAGATTTTATTTATTTATTTGAGAGAGAGAGAGAGAGAATGAGAGACAGAGAGCACAAGAGGGAAGAGGGTCAGAGGGAGAAGCAGACTCCCTGCTGAGCAGGGAGCCCGATGCGGGACTCGATCCCGGGACTCCAGGATCATGACCTGAGCCGAAGGCAGTCGCTCAACCAACTGAGCCACCCAGGCGCCCTAAAGGAGATAATTAGGTAGAGGAAAGAGAATGGGATCCAATGGGCAAGTACAGGAACTGCACTTAGGTAAAAGTATAAAAAATTCACCCATTGGCATAGAAAGGAATCATGTTATTTGGATACAGATATATATTAGTAAATTTGGTAATGCAAATATATGGCATATAGCTTCTGGTGGCTTATAAACATCTTGAAGGATAAGAGAGGATGATGTGACCAGGGAAATGTAATGTTTGAGAGTCTTTTTGGAACTTGTGATCATAAATTTAAAGTATGATCAGTCAGCCTGGCATGGCTATGTTTTTTTCCAGTAATGGTCAGTTGTGTGGGCAAGTAAAAAATAAATGGTGAGATCAGGTTGCTCAGAATTGTTTACTGTCAGATATGTAAGACAGAGGGAGAGAGAAGGAAGGAGTGGAGAATATATCCAGGGAAAGGTTTATGATTACAGTAAGGGACCGTGGGACTTAAGGCTGTGTTAGCCTGGCTGCAAGGACGAGAGGGAGTGAGTGAGGGGGATGACTAGAGGGTGAAAGAGGACAACAGTCGGAGGAGAAGGAGGCTGTCCTCAGATAGTGTGGACTTCAGCGTAGATAGATGATTTGATGTGAAGTTTTGAGAAAGGAGGAATAATGATCTATCTCTCTGGGTACAAAGGAGCAAAAATGATGTTCTCGTTGTCAGCAGAGTTAGAATTAAAGAAAGTGCGATACTGTGATTTGTAAGAAATATATATTTGGTGATTCAAATGACCAAAATATATTTCTCATATACACCTGACCCTTGAACAACATGGGGGTTATGGGGACTGACTCCCCGGGCAGACGAAAATCCACGTACAACTTCTGACTCCCTAAAAACATAACAACTAATAGCCTACTGGTGACTAGAAGCCTTACCGATAACAAAGTTGATTAACACACATTTTGTATATTGTAGGTGTTATATAGTGTATTCTTACAACAAAGTAAGCTAGAGAAAAGAAACTGTTAAGAAAGTCATAAGAAGGGGCGCCTGGGTGGCTCAGATGGTTAAGCGTCTGCCTTCGGCTTGGGTCATGATCCCAGGGTCCTGGGATCGAGCCCCGCATCGGGCTCCCTGCTTGGCAGGGAGCCTGCTTCTCCCTCTCCCTCTGCTGTTCCCCTGCTTGTGCTCTCTCGCTCTCTCTGTCAAATAAATAAAATCTTTAAAAAAAAAAAAGTCATAAGAATATTTGTGTCTTCTGTTATGTTAATGAGGTGACTTTTGCAAAGCACCTAAACCTGAGAGCCATTTGCCAGTGCAGGCCACCACGCACGTGATTAGAAAGTTGGAACTTTCAGTCCCAGTCAATGACCTCTGACCTCCAGGAGGGGAGAGGGGATGGAGTTTGAATAAGTTGCCAGTGGCCAGTAGTTTAACCATTCATGCCTGTGTATGAGGTCTCCTTAGAAACTCAAAAGGACAGGGTTCAGAGAGCTTCCAGATCAGTGAACACATGAAGATGTGGGGATAGTCGTGAGCCTAGAGAGGGCATGGAAGCTCCACACCCTTTTCCACATACCTATACCATTGCCCTATGAGTCTCTTCAATCTGGCTGTTGATGAATTTTATCCTTTCATAATAAACCAGTAATCTAGTAAGTAAAGTGTTTCTCTGAGTTCTTTGAGCCACTCTACCAAATTTATTGAACCTCAGGAGGAGGTCATGGGAACCTCTGATTTATAAACCAGTTGGTCAGAAATATAGGTAACAACCTGGAATTGTGACTGGCATCTGAAGTCCAAGGAGGGGTTTGTGGGAACCACCAATCTTTAGCGGATCATTTTGAAGCATAGGTAATAACTGGGCTTGTGAGTGGCATCTGAAGGTGGGGGAGGGCAGTCTTAAAGGACTGAACCTTTAACCTGTAGAATCTGATGCTATCTCCAGGTAGATGGTGTCAGCATTGAGTTGAATGGTAGGACACTCAGCTGGTGTCCTGAGCATTGCTTGGTGGTGTCTAGGGAACCCTTCTCCCTCCCCCACTTCCCCACCCACATTGAAACTCCAGAAAAGGCAAGAACTTTGGTGGAGAGACTTAGGAGAGAGGTCATTTTCCTAATGGCAGACTGAGTTCCAGATACTACAATGAAAGGTTTCCATAGTCATGGGGGAGTAAATAATTGGGTCAGATCAGAAGCTATCCAGAGAATTTTAAAGGGAAAATCTGATGGCTAAGGGAACTGCCCGAGTTTTAGGGCTTCTTGTGATGACTGAGACATATCAGGATGGAGTCAAGGGTAATATTCACAATATTTTTCCAATAACCAGTATGGTATGGGCCCTTACCAGTCAGAAATCACACCAACCTATCATAATAGTCCAGTTATAAACAACTGTTACTGTGTTATCAGTGCTTTCTAATTGAATCCCAGAGCTGGGTGATGGGGCTTGTCTGATGGCATTAGGGTAGGGTGAATATCTGTCCAAGGTTCTTCCTTGGGCTTGATTTTTAAGGCAGTTTGCTATGACAAGGCTGACAATATGATGGGAGAATACTGGGAGCTCTGTGGCCCTCACCTTCAATGCTCTTAGGGCACTGTCAATCATGACTATCTGTAATGTATAGATGAAATGATTTCTAACACAAATGGACATGGAGTTCAAAGATATAAAAGCAATCCTTGCTCTGTAATACTAATTTCTTGATCTTTTGAAATAATATCACTGTTCTGGGCCTCAGTTTCCTTACCTATAATACAAATTGTTTTGGATTAAAACATTTCTAAGGTCTCTTGTGGTGGTAAGGACTTGAAATACAACTTATTGCTTGCTTACAGTTAAACTTTTGATTCATCTACATGTTTCAGCTGAGGTGCTATTTCTACTTTGTCATTTGTACTGTCTTTTGATAAACGTTCTCTACATCAAAATGTCCCCAACATCAAACAAGCTATTTTCAGCCTATTATGTAGTGACTTCCTGATTCTGTAAGGGGGGGAGGGGAACCAACCTTAATTTCCATTTTCTACCTCTAAAATTTGTTAAGTCTTTCTCCTACTCACTCTTTCAATACTCCTTATGGAAAAATAATGGGTTCCCCCCCCCCCACTCTTCTGGGAAAATTTTTCATCTTTGCTAGTTCCTACACATTTTCATTTTCTAGAAAGTTTTTAAAGTACTTAACTGTTAAGTGCATTCTAAGCTATTCCTAAACTCTTTTTAGACTTTGTGTTTAAAGATTATCTCCTTTGTGGTTCAAATGAAGAACAAAGTAAAAAGTACTCTGTTAAAGAATTCATGCTATGTCCCTTGTTTAGATAGTTACAGGGCCACTGGGTATGTTTCTGAAAATTCATCTTTTCTTAATGCTGCTCAATCTTGCACCTACTTTCTTCTCCACGGAAAATATTTCCTGTGTTCATTGTCAGGACTCTTGGATACTAGAGACAGCAGTCCAAATCGCAAGTGACTAAAATGGACTAATACTGTATTAGTTACCTTTTGCTAGGTAATACATTACCCCCAAACTTACATTTATTATCTCAGAGTTTCTGTGGGTTGGGAATCTGGACACAGCTTACCTGGCTCATCTGCTTCATGATCTCTCACAGGTCTGCAATCAAGGTGTCAGCTCAGCGTCGGGCAGTCGGAGGATTTGTTTATGTGCAACGTAAGCCCAGGTCGAGATAGCTAGTCAGGAAGAGTATGGGCTGCAAGGAGCTGAAAGTCACGGTCCACAAAGAAGAAGGCGGAAGCATGCTGCAGTGGCGGCAGTGCACCCTCTTCCTGAAGAAGGTCCAATCTCGCGGGATCTCGGGTCTCCGAAGTTCTGGTGGGGCGGCGGGAGAGTGCTGGATTGAGAGTCACCTGGATATCGTCGCTGCCGGAGGCACTGTCTCTACAGCGTCTGGCTCATGCCACGTTTTGAGCAAATCCCAATTCTCAGCAAAGCTTTCTCTGGGGCCCCTAGCCCCAGTGACAGTCTCGCTGAGTAGTGGCTGTCTCCACTGGGCACTGCCGGGTGTAGGGGACCGGGCTCTGGCCCAATGGTTGTGGAAGGGTGGGGTTGTCTGAGGCAGCATTCCAAGATCACTCCGTAGTTGATGGCAACTTTCAGCTCCTTGAATGCCTCAGTTCCTCCCTTGCTGTTGGCCACACTGTCCTAGTTTCTTATTTCTTGACCTCACCCACGAGGCAGCTTGCTTCTTCAAAGCGTGCAAGCCTAGATGGCAGTAGAGACACTATGCCAGTAAAACAGAAATCAGTCTTTTTCCCCCCTAAGATTTATTCATTTTAGAGAGAGAAAGAGAAAGGAGGGGAAGGGGAGAGGGAGAAAGACACTTAAGCAGACTGAGCTGAGCGCAGAGCCCAGGTGGGGCTCCCTCTCACCACCCTGAGTTCACCTGGAAAGCCCAAACCAAGAGTCAGACATTTAAGCAACTGTGACACCCAGCCACCCCCAAGAAGTCAGTCTTTTTTAACCTAATCATGGAACTGGCATCCCATTCCTTGGGCCTTATTCTGTTTATTAGAAGTGAGCCATTAGCCCACACTTAAGGGATAATACAAAGGAATGGATACCTGAAAGTTCTATTGCTAACTTCCTGAAGTTGGATTGCTGAAATTGGATTATTGATGGCCATTTATAAAGTTGTCTGCCACATAGACTCATTCACATAATTAAAAAAAAAAAAGAGGTATACCTTGTCTTCACACACCCTGGATCCTGAAACGTATGATGCCATCAAATGTTGCTTTCTTTTCATTACCTTTACTCCCCTAGTTTCATTTTAAGATAAGTTCTCTTTTCATAGGCTCCATAATGGTTCCAGGTTTTCATCCCATCAGTTTAACAATTCAGTGGAAAGAGTGTTTCCTTCCTATTAGTTCTAGCAAAAGTCCTGGGCTTACAAATCACTGATCCAGTTACGGTCATTCTTAGTCAATCGTGCAACTCCTACTGGCAATTTTGGGTCTTGTGACCCATGTGTCCATACCTCTTTTGAAGATAGGAGTGGACATCCCATCTGAACAGCACAGACTGAGAGTGGTGGAGGGATACTGACTCAAAGAACATTAAGATGCTGGTCCCAAAGAAGGGGCAAAGGATTCTGACATAAAACAACAGGTGAGTCAGACTGTCCTACTTTAACAGAGAGTAGATCTAAGTGGAACATGAAAAGTAGAGTGGCATAGCAGCATTTGACCTCTGGTACTTAATGAGAGTTCAGAGACTCTGGATGTGCCATCATTGTCACACAGCAGCAAATCAAATCAGCTGACAGCTTCATGACCGAGTGCCTACTATGTGTTAGACAGTGCTAGGTGCATTACATATGTCGTCTCATGCAATAATTATAGCAGCCTTATTAAGTTAACATTGTTTCATTTTTATTCAGAAGAAAGTATGTTTTGACATTTGATATTGAATTAAAGCCATAATGACTCTAAAAATAATGCTCACATCATACCATAATATACCTATCAGAATTTACAAATATTTTATCCTGTTATCTTTTATACTCATAGGAATTAGAAACTTATTTTTATTTGTATGTATTTTTACAAAATATAATTTAATATCTTGTATAGCTTATAGTTTAATATCTTGCATATTTCAAAGCTTATAATGCCTCAAATCCTTTTAGGTTTTGAGGCATTAAAGTATATGTACATACTAAGTTTTAAAAAATTGGAATAAAAATGGAAAAAATAGAGTCAAGGAAAATAAACAATCTTAAAACAATACTCTAATTAAATGTGATCTTACTAAATAATTGCTTTTTTCTCTCTTTTCAGTCACCTTTACAGTTTTTGGTATATCCCTTTGATAGGGTGAATATGGGAAAAATTTAGTGAAGGAGAAAATATGCTTGCATCTGGTAACAAACACATAATAAGTTCCAGATAAATGACTAATTGTAAAACAGAAAATACAATTCCATATGACAATTATTTTTATCTCCTTGATCCTCAGTTTTCTCATCCATAAAGTAGAGATAATAAAACCAGAAGGATAATTGAAAAGAATAGAAATAATGTATATAAAGCAAACTGTTTAACATGAATCAGTACCCAGTAAGTTTTTCCTGCTGCTATCAAAGGAAATTAAATTATTGTCTGATAGAGACTCACAAAGTAACCAATTTACTCAAGGGAAGAATTTAAGTGGATCTAGTCTAACTTTATACATATTTTAAAGGCACAAACTATTACATGCAGGGAAAGAGTCAAAAGAATAAGACCCAAATTGTGTAAAAGCAACATGACCTCCTCAATGCCAAGAGTCTTCTCCTGAAACTCATGTCTTCCTGGCTGCTATAAACTCTTCCTGTGACTGACTAAAGTGACACTCTGGGAAGACAATAATTTTCAAGACCTTTTATCTGATTCTTCTATTTTCTTAAGTTTTTATAATTTTTTGGAAGTCTCTTGATAGACCATTACTCATTTCTTAGAAATTTCTGAATTTGCCCGTCATGTTGAGAGGTAATTGAAGCTCCAGTGTGCTAAAACCTATGGTGGAAGTTTGTTAATATTTTCTCTGTTCAAGGAAATGGTGCATCTTTTGGATTGGATCATGAAGGGAGGCAGAACCAGTCTCTCATATGAGAGGTAGAGGCACTGGCTACCTTCGTCCAGCTTCCCATGGAGCTGAGGCATGAGCATGTGGAAATACTAGGTCAAATTTCAAGGAAGAGAGGCAGCTGTCTGTATGAAGATTGGGGAAAAAGCATTCCAGGAAATGGGAAGAGCTTCTCCAAAGGCCCCAAGTAGAGGTGCTTAGTGTTTTTGAGGAACAGCAAGGAGGTCAGAGTGACTGCAGCACTGTCAACATGGAGCTGGGTAGCAGATTTACAGATGTATGTTATACACATGATTCCAAGAACCATTTAAAAGATAAAGAAATTGGGGGCGCCTGGGTGGCTCAGTTGGTTAAGCGACTGCCTTCGGCTCAGGTCATGATCCAGGAGTCCCCGGATCGAGTCCCGCATCAGGCTCCCTGCTCGGCAGAGAGTCTGCTTCTCCCAGAGTCTGCTTCTCCCTCTGACCCTCCCCCTTCTCATGTGCTCTCTCTCTCTCTCATTCTCTCTGTCTCAAATAAAAAAAAAATCTTAAAAAAAATAAAAATAAAATATAAAGAGATTGGGATTAAGAAAGGTTGTGACTTGCCCAAGATTGCACAATAAGTGGCAAAACCAGAACTCAGTAGCTCCTCTTCTGATCTCAAGTCTTGTATTTTTACCAAGATGCCATTTTGTGTTCACCTGTATATTGCCTTAACATTATATTTATATTTTTGTTGTATATTTTTTGTTAAAGCTACCCAACATCAGGAATCACTCCTTTTCATGTTGCATAGAATGCAGTGGAGTTCAAATAGATGCTTTCTAAATACCTTTGTTAAATCACTCTAACAACAGATTCTTCTTTCCACTTTATTGTAGTAGACTAGGCTGAATTTCATAATTTAGTGGGAATATTTTAGAATAGATTTGTCTGATTATCTAGCAGTTTAGCAAATGCATTTTATACTTGCATTATATTATTTATGCTTAAAGCCACTTAAGATTTTTACATGGAATAAAAAAATACTCTTATATTAAAACATCCAGCTAAGGAAACAAAGGTTAAAATCATATTCAATAGTTGAAATTATTCATAGCATACTGTCATACAGATACACACACACATGCATATGTACACACACGTACTCATGGATTACCCATAACTAAATGAGTGCTCAAACCAAAAATATTTTTAAAAATCCCTGATGAAGAATTACATGGGTCTTTATTGATAGTATCATAACAGGTGATTTAATTTGTGTTATTTTAAAAATGTAATTATTAAATATTCATGACATATTATACTTTATGAGACTGAAATACTCATACCAAAATCATATGGTGAAGATAAAATGCAGACAAAGAGTCTGGGTTCCCACAGCCACCGACCCCAAAATGACCTGTTAATAAATGCCAGATTCTCATCTTGTAAAACTCCTATGGGAGAATAATAAAGGATGAACATTTGGCCCAACATTTATTTTTATAAAACAAGTGCCTTTAGTTTTCTTTCAAAAGAATCATTTTCCTGCTCTATAAAAGTCTGTGGTACTTTATGAAAACGTGTACCTCATATCACACAGCTAGAGCCATAAATTTGGGCGGTACACACAGAACTTCAGACATCCAGCCTATCCAATCTAGATGATCTAAATTAAAGTTGATATTTATGCTTATATTTTACTATTCCTGGTGTATTTACCAGTTAATTATATAATCCTTCATTTTTCTAGGACCATAGCTTTGGTTGTGAAATTTTAGGGAATAAATTTACGCAGATTTAAAACAGAAATACAATGAGTATAATTAGTCTTGTGATTAGTAATTGCTACAGGCCAGAAATTCCCAAACATTTTTATCTAGGGAAACTACAGAATAGATGAGTGAATCCACAGCACTAAAGAGAATAATGAGATTGTTGACTAATACAAATATAAACTAGAACACATGTATCAAATGTACTTAGAGGTGACTCAAAATTAAGAGGTCAGGGGTAGGTGTGTCAGTGGTATCTACAAAACTCTTAAGTGTTTGCCCACTTACAGCTCTCCCTTAAGAAAAGCAACTGCTGGAATCTCTGGTTATGTGGCTTATGCCATGTAAGTCTACTCCAACTTTGGTTATCACTCAGAGCAAGAGTTTGTCCTGGAACCAAAGATCTAGCCCATATATAGACATTTAATCTCTAAGGAGGTGTGGTAAGAAAATCTTGCCCCATAGATTAGATACTCATATCAGATAATAGCAAATCTACTCAGTCACATCCTATCTGGGGAAAATCAAATGTAAATTACATTTACAATCAAATAATTAGCATTCCCACATTTTCCCAGTTTTCAGATTCTCCATGTGGTTTCTGTGAATCTTAGTTTTGAAGATCTAGGACACAAATGAATATGGGCAATGAAAGTTTCCTCAAGCTACTTTGTTCTAATATAATCTTATATTAGAGGAGGTCACCATCGCTACTCAGCGAGACTCTCTTCCATATAGTAGAGAAGGCCTAGTTCTTGATGGCAAAAAAGTTTTGGATAGATTAAGGGTTGGGAAGGGAGAGAGAGAGAAGGGGAGGAGTGTGAGAGGAGAGGAGAGACAGCAAAGAGAGAGAGAGGAAGAACGGCAGGATAAGGGAGAAGTTACAAAAACAGAAAATACTTTGCAGTTGTTTTACCTAAAAAACTAAAACTCCAAAACCCAGGAAGAAAACTACCCTAAAGAAGAGAGCCAATAATAACAAAATCAACAATTGGAAGATGAATTCAAAGCAGAGAAATTTAAAGAAAAAATTATAGAATTACAGAACTTTGAAATTAAATGTAGTATGGACTCTCAAAGAAATAAAAGAAGGAAAAACATCAAACAGCAGAGATGATGAAAGAAAAGGTGGATGAGAAATAAAATAAATCTTAAATTTGAAAAAGTGACATAGGGATAAACTCTAGAATGAAGTTGGTGATATATCCTTTGTAGTGGAAGTCTTAATGGCAGAGGAAAGAATGTGGGTACAGCTGATGGAGAGCCTAGGTTTGAACGTGAGCTCTGCATTTTCAGCTGTGTAACTTTTTGTAAATGACATATCCTCTCTATGTCCTGGTTTCTTCATCTATAAAATGGAAATATAAACATTTTCTATCACAAAAAGTTGTTGCAAAGTTATTAAATAAGTTCACTGTTTTCAAGTACTTAGAGTAGTACCTGGTTCACTGTAATTGGTTGGTAAATATCAGCTCTTATTATTTCTTTTGTGTATGTTTGAAATAGTTCAGAGTAAGGTGTTTTTTAGAAAGGAATAGAGATAGAATAAAAACCACATAAAAAGTATAATTAACTGAGAATATGTCTGTAAAATAAACACAAATTTTAAAAGTTGTTCACAGAAGAACACACAATGTGAAATATTAATTTTAATAAAACTTGAGCCTCAAAAATCATATTTTATTAATGCAAGACTATGAGTGAAGCACCAAAGGAGTAAAAGGAGTAAAAGTAATTTCTCTATGTTAGAAGAAATCAAGAAATACCATGTTGATTTAGGAAATATTTAGAGAAATAGAAAATGTAGAAAAATGGAAAAAGTCAAATAGTGCATACACTGTAGAATACAAAACAATGGAAAAAGCAAACAACCCTAGACATATAGAAATCAAAAAACAAGATCTCAAATATAAGAATAGACACATGTGAGGGGCGCCTGGGTGGCTCAGTATTAAGCGTCTGCCTTCGGCTCAGGTCATGATCCCAGGGTCCTGGGATCAAGCCCCGCATCGGGCTCCCTGCTCGGCAGGAAGCCTGCTTCTCCCTCTCCCGCTCCCCCTGCTTGTGTTCCTGCTCTCGCTGTCTCTATTTGTCAAATAAATAAATAAAATCTTTAAAAAAAAAGGACCTATGTGACCTAAAGAATGTATAAACTGGTTAAATGACATTATGTAAAATTAAAACCTCAAGTGTTAGATTAAATAACAGCATGCTACTATATGCTATTTGAACTAGAAAACTAAAACTAAATTACACAACTGTCTAAAATAGAAAATAATGTAGAAAACAAAACAGATTAATTTATAAAAATACAGTTGTTACAAAAGACATTAACAATTTTAATTTTCTCTTATCCTTTAATAAGCGATGGTATAAAAAATAGAGTAATAGAAAGCTTATGTAACCATAAATAAGTTTTGATATTTCATATAAGCACATACAACAATATAAATACAAGAATTTAACATGATAGAAATATGTATATGTGCAAATTATGTAGCTTACTATCCCGTAAGCAGATAGATTTGGCATGTTTATGATGGTTGAACAGAGGCTTTAAAAAACTTCAATTTGTCTAGAAAATAGCATTTATTTTGTCAATATTTTCTGCTCATAATGTGATACAAATGACCTTTATTAGCAAAAGCTTAAAAGACCAAGCAAATAACTTTTTTGTCCATCTAAGATTATGCTGATTGATTTCTATTTAAAACCTCTATGAAATTTAAAATCACTTTTCTAAACAACTCTTCGATCAAAGAGAAGATCAAAACTGCATTTGTAGAGTATTAAGGAAATATTAGCCATATCAAAAGACAGAAAAGAGGTGGAAAACTAGCCAATTAATATTACGAATCTAGCATAACCTTGTTGCCGAAACCAGAAAAAAGAAGACATCACAAGAAAAATTAAAGAATAATCTTGCATATTAATGTACACACAAAAATTCCAAATGGAATGTGAGGAAGCACTGGCAGAATTATTTACCCAGACCAAATAGGCTTTATTCGAAAAAGGCAATTAATTTTTAGTTCTCTTACGTGTGATAATTTTATCAACAGCATAAGCAAAACAAACCATTCGAGAATTTTAATAGAGGTCTCTTTAATAGAGAATTTAAATAGATTAATAGAATTTTAATAGACACATAACCTCTCTATACTTAGTTTCCTCATTTGTAAAATGTGGATAATAATGGTATGTACCTCGGAGGTTTGTTGTGGGGATTAAATACATTAATTTAGATAATATGTTAACAGTGCCAGAGGATGTCATATAAATATTAGCTACTATTTTTAAGAACCATTTCCCTTAAAATTGGTGAAAACCAGGGCTATCATCATCAGTATAATAAAATACTATCTCTTCTATGCCCAGGGCCAACATGATAATTAACTGCAAAAAGGAGGAGTTATTGTCATTGAAATGAACAAAAGTGTGACATGCATATGATTACTTTTTGATATGTTTCATAAATTTTTGCCAATATTGTTTAAACATAAATAAAAGATACAATGATTGGCTGAAGAAGACTAAATTATAAATTGTATGTAATTTGCTTATATTTCCTGAAAACTTCATAACTTTGTAACTCATAGAATCCTGTAAAACCACAAGATACAAAATGAAGTCTTTCTATACACCAAAAATAGATCATACTGCATATAAGATTCCTTTCTTATTAATATAAGTAACATTAGAAAACTGGAAATAAATTTTATGCTTACTAAGAAGGAGATTTATAAAATTTATGGTGTAATCATACGATGGAATATTCTGTATATATTAAGATTGAGGTTTTGAAGAATTTTTAATTAGTTGGACATGTTTCTATAATGGTTGTATGATAAAAGCAAGTAATATGCTGCAAATTTGTGGTTTCCATTTAGTAATGTATAGATGTACAGTGAGGAGTTATAAAATATTATTAAAGAATATTCATCCCCATTTGCTGGAATTCACTTTGATTCTTATTTTATTTCTTTTGTATTTTCTAAATTTTTTGCATGATTATTGTGTGTCTTCTGTAATTTGAAAAATACATTTAAAAATTATAGTAACTAACATCTATGCAATTTATTTATTTATTTTTAAAATTTTATTTATTTATTTTCTTTAAATTTTTATTGTTATGTTAATCACCATACATTACATCATTAGTTTTTGATGTAGTATTCCATGATTCATTGTTTGTGCATAACACCCACTGCTCTACGCAGAATGTGCCTTCCTCAATACCCATCACCAGGCTAACCCAACCCCCACTCCCCTCCCCTCTAGAACCCTCAGTTTGTTTTTCAGAGTCTATCGTCTCTCATGGTTCGTCTCCCCCTCTGATTTACCCCCCCTTCATTCTTCCCCTCCTGCTATCTTCTTCTTTTTTTTTTTCTTAACATATATAGCATTATTTGTTTCAGAGGTACAGATCTGTGATTCAACAGTCTTGCACAATTCACAGCGCTCACCATAGCACATACCCTCCCCAATGTCTATCACCCAGCCACCCCATCCCTCCCACCCCCACCACTCCAGCAACCCTCAGTTTATTTCCTGAGATTAAGAATTCCTCATATCAGTGAGGTCATATGATACATGTCTTTCTCTGATTGATAGGTGCAATTTAAAAAAACTTCATTGACTCTACCATAAACCTCCAACATTTCATATTTAAGTAATAATTTACATATAATCTACGCTTGTGTGTTCTGAGACTTTGGGACTATGTATTGAAATAAATTTTCGTAATGGATTTGAATAATATATTTATATTTGAGATGTCATTCAAAGCTGTATCAGAAATTTCTGGTTTGAATAACATTTAGGAACTAGAGTAAACAGATCTAAGAAATGGCACCCTCACTGTTGGTCCACTGTCAAGAACAAACACGTGGAAGATATTGGCATACATTTAGCGTGGAGGGAGGATAACTGTCTATCCTCTGGTCCACAGTAGCATTGAGAAATTGAAAGTACTCAGAAGGGAATACCCAGTAGGCTGGATTCTAGCCATAGAGGTTATGAAAAATTCCTCCTCCCAAGTGTAGCACAGAAGCTTTTGAGCCATCAATTGTAAAGATACATTGGGACAATATCTTTATCAGTGATAAATAGTATGAATAGATCCCCAAGGAGTTTTGGGGTCTCCTTGATGCTCTGGTGTGGTATGAGAACTCATGAAATTTGCACAACTAAGGTATTGGAGAGGAGTTCTAATAAGGACTGAAACCGAATTTCCTACTTTCTCTTCAACATGGGAAGAGTAGCTCAGTGTATTCACTCTACAGCATAATATTGTATACTTGGGTTCTGAAAACGTTAGGAAGCATCATTCAGATAGAACGCCCTACCATAGGCAGGAGCCTCACATGCCTATTTCTTTAAGTTGATCTTGTATCCTCATTCCCTCTCCCTTACATACTAAGATCCAACAACCATGGCTTTCTGTTTCTTAAACATATGTTCACCTTGCATAAGGGCCTTCATATTTGTTGTCCCTGATGCATAGAATGCATCAGCAAAATATTTGTGTGACTCTGTCTCCTCATCATCCAGGTTTCAGCTCAAATATAACCTTTCCACATAAACTTTTCCTGTCCACCTAACCAGCATCATTGCAATCGTTCTCAGTCACATTTTCCTGTTTTAATGCTTCAATAACATTTACAACTATCTGAAATTTTCTTATATATTTGCTTATTGATTATTTTTTGTCTCTCCCACACTATAATATAGGGTCCTAAGAGCAGAGTTGTTATCCATAGAACCCGCTGTTCCATCCATAATACTGAGAATAGTATGCAGCACATAATAGGTGCTCAATAAGTACTTGGGACATGAAAGAATGAATGAATACATGAATTGTAGTGAACTTGAGACTTGAGATTGTGCTAGAGGTTTCAGTGAAAGGAATCTTCCTCCTCTCCTTACTGTGAAAGGAATCTTTCTCCTCTTGCATCAATCTCTAACCACTATTTCTTAATATATAAGCATTATATAAGCTGTTTTTATTTTATATTTTGATTATTTGATCTACAGGATGATTGCAGGGAAGAGAAAATCTGGAGACAGGGTTGGGTGTCAGAGTGCTAACAGCTTCTACCATTGGCATGCTGTTTAAGAAGCCAACAAAGGCAAGAGAAATGAAACATGTTGGGAATTATTCTAGATTTGGAATATTATCCATGTGTGTATATGAGTCATTGTTCTTTATATTTTGATTTTCCTTTTAACATGTGCAAATTCCATGATAAAAATCATAAATTGGGGTGTGCGAATAGATAATTCTGCTATTCTTTTATCCATTATCTTATATTACAGCTTGGTAACCAATTTTGAAAGAAGTTGAAGTTGGCATAGTAAGTGTTCTCAGATCGAGTCAAGCATATGTCTACTATTTATAAAAACACATAGTTTGAGATATCTTCTTTGGCCATATTATGCCTTATATATATGCTGTTGAATCTTTAAAGGAATGTAGATGAATTTTTAAAAATCTGGATGGGTTATTTATGTCACATATTCAATTATTTCTAATATATGATCCATAAAATATTTGCATTTCTTGTCTTATAGTTCATGATACAAATGGTTAAACACGATTAAAGTAAGTAATTAAACTTGAATATTAATACTAATATTTTTTTTATCTTTTGGGATTTTTAGATCCAAGAGCAGAAAGTAGTTTAATTTTTAATTTTGCATTTGCATAATCTGCCCTATATACAATTTTAATATTAACAAAAGTACTTACACGACACTAAGATTTTTTTTCTACTTTGAATTCTAGAAGTTACTTCCCTTAGTTGTCAAGTATCAAAGACAAGAGATTATTTATGCATTAGAACACTTATTATGATTAATAATTTTTATTTAGTAGTTTATAGTATGAGATATTTTAGACTCTTGTTCCAAAAAATAAAAGGATTATTCTTGTTATCAAAATATCCTTTTGCATTTTTATTAATTTGTATTAATCTTTTTAATATATATTACAATCTTTGTGTATGTAGATATTATAAAAATAGATAAATAGAAGTAAATTAGACTTTGAAAATGTATTGGAGAATATATGTGCTAATCTAAAATATAAACATCCTTTTTGAAAGAAAATCAGAGATTTGTTGCAAGAGGAAGGCTGCTTAACTACATTACTGATTCTTAAAACCTGTTGGAAAATGAAGCAAAACCAAGGGAAAAGGCCCTGCAGGGGTTATGAAGCCAGTTAAGCTTCATACATATGTTTGCTGACAGTTGGAAGAATGAACGTTTCTCATCCCCTTTTGACTGCATTAAAAAGCGTTGGAAAAGCTTGTGGATTCAGGTTTCATGCTCTTTGCAACTGAATTCCTGTCCTTTTCATATTTTAAATTTGTAACATGTTCTATATAGTCCTTAAGTGAACATCCTGTTTTCAGGACTTCTAAAACTCCATTGCTTTGAACAGTGTGCCACATGGCAATACTACAAACATAAAGAGTCCAGCTGTTAAGATGGAAAATACCATATAAATCACTGTAAAACCATCTTGTCTTACTACTTTGGAGAGCTCACTGAAGTATTTTAAAGGAAAGGGATACCAACTTTAAAGCCTCCAAAAAAGCACTGTCATGATTCTTTGGATTTTCGGTTATAATCTCAGGCAGTTTCGTGAAGGGAAGGTTTACCTAGCTTGTTCCCTGAGTAAAGTAGTATATTTTTTCCACTAAATTTCTCAAATGTGCTCTTGTCCCTGACCCCTCAATGTGGTTTGTGAAATTTGAAACTTATTACAATTAATTCTATTTAAATGACAATTTTTATATAGAAAGTTCTTTGAAACAAAATTCTAGCTATTTCCACCTCATCCTTAAAAATAAAAATAAACTCCTGGGCAAGTCTTCCAGATTGAAAATGTTCCTGGGAAATGAAGCACCCTCAAGTAGGACAGTCCTAGAATTTGGAGCATCTTGGAAAAATACTGAGGTGGAGTAATACTCAGAGTACTCATGCCAAGGGTAGTTTCTATTCTTGATGTTATACATTTTTAAGTTGAACAGATATTTTACACACCGACAGAGGGAATTATGGTGAGAAAAGTAGAAAACATCTAAATGCTATATGAGTGAGGCTTGAATCTAGAGACACAGTTTAGGCTGTTGAGCCATATTAAATGTTGAATAAACACTACTTCCTTCTCCTGTTTCTGTCCAAAATTCTACTATGTGAAGCCCATTAGGATCCCCTATTCTCTCAGTTCAGTTGCCTCTTCATTTTTCATGTGATTGTGAGGTCATCATTCCAGGCCATATCCAGGTATTAAAAAAAAAAAAATCTGTTACTATGGAAAACCATTCGAAATGGGAGTCTTGATCTATGTCAATTTGCCCTGATTTCAGTGGAATCAGTTTTGCTTTCTTGACTTCCAAATAAGATTCTTAATTGGTCTATTTCAAAGATTTTGGGTGAGCTTTCTATTCCTTGGAAGAATTGTTTTTGTCTTCTATTTGATTAGGAGGCAGCAGAGAATGGAGTTATTATGGATTACTCTACTGGATTCAATATATGGCTTGTGGCAAACTATTTAACTTCTCTAAATTTCCTCATCTGTGAAATGATGGGGAGAATGATAAAACTTTTCTCATAGAGTTGTTATAAAAATTAAATGAATATTTTGTTAAGAATTTGCTACAGTGCCTGGCACACAATAAATGCTTGGGCAGGGATGGATAATATACAGACCAACCATACTGGAATTTATAATCATAATTGAATATCTTTGTGTATAACAACAGCTTAGAATAATTTAGAAATATAGAGTATTAGAGCTAGAAGGGCCTTAGAGATTATTCAGTCAACAATTTCATTTTATAGATGAGGAGTTGAAATCCAACTTAAGAATATGACCTGCCCACAGCCACTTCATGAAGGATCTGAAACAAAGTCCTCCACCTCCATTTTCTAAGTTCTGTATCTTCGTGTCACACCACATTCCTATTACACATCTCTCTATTTTTACTTTTGGCAGCTTCTCAGTAGGGGTGAAACATGCCTGACAACATAGTTGCTGTTAAGATACTAGAGAAGTTTGTTTTCTCATTGAACCTTTTAAGACATGCCATATTGTTTGAGTAAAATAGGATGTATGGAGCGAAGTATGGAGGAGATTGTTTCTGATGTTTCCATTATGTAGACATGAACATGATATATTTCAATAACCATCTTTTAAAAGAATGGACTCATTGAACTTAATTTTCAAACAAGAAGGTCATCTATATATTTAAGTCATAAGAATGAAACATAGAAGCAGGACCTGGATGCATGTTTATAAAGCCATTTTGCAATGAAATGTAAAGACAGATGCTATAATGCCTTTTATGGGATCAGGTTAATGCTTACTGTGCCTGGAGCTTCCCCATTTGACAAAGAAGAATTTAGATTTATCAAATGTTAAACACATGGCTTTAACGGTTCATGTTAGGAACATTCCTGAGAGATTTGCACTAGTTGTGAGGTTGTATTCACTTCACTTTATTTCTTTCCTGTGGCTCTCCTATTTCCCTTTGGGATGTGTTTCATGTGTCTGTTATTGCTTTGAAGATTTTTCATTTCTATCTCATGCTTAACACCTGCCATTGACTCTTGTATAACTTAGGAGAAATGAATGGCTTTCTTTTCCCTGGGTACCAGTCTTTATAAGGTAAAAGCACCTGTGCTGATTGAGAAAAAAAATGTAAATTTCACCCCTTTTGTACTAAATTGAGATTGTACTTTTTTGGTGTTGATAAGTCTTTTGAAACTTAATATTGTATTTTTCTATCTTTCATTATTACTTACATTGTGGAATAAGGCAAAATAACAGATATCTTGTGATTTTGTTTTTAGACAGTATATGCATGAGGACACTGAATATAGGGATAACTTGAGACCCCAGAAAATTCTTTCTTTCAGAAGATCATTTTATTCCCAGTTATTTTTATATTTTTGACCTTTGTTATATGGTGATAAATATCTTCTAGCAATTCAAACCTGAAAAGAGACTTGCTATGTTATAAAAAGTTTTATACAGGGCAGTGTTCAGGACCCATTTATAAATGTTTGTTAATCACATGAAGAGATCATCTATACTTTAAGTTTATGCCTGTCAATGTGTAGGTGGCAAGAGCAGTACATTTGAGTATAAATTGATCATCATTGAAATGAATAACAGAAAAATATATTTGTGAATGTGCTCACAGAATGAATCAATGGAAAGCAGTCAGCCTGTATTTTTGCAGTTATATCTGTTACTTTTCTGTTTTTATTAGATTTGAATGATTAAATAGAAATTAGGTTTAAAGAAAAACCATATTGTGGTTGGAGCAAAACTTACACTTAAAGGAACACTTCTTATTTTCTTAAATAAAATCTTCATATTTGCTGTTCTGGCAGGGCTATCTCTTCTCATAGTTTTCTAACCTTTTCTCAGCTGCTACCAGTACCATAGTTTTTATGGGTATTACAGTTTCCTTTAAATTTAAGCCTTCATAATTTAAGCCTTTTTAGTTTAGAAAGAAAGAAGAACACACATATCTTAATCTCGTCAGAATGATTTTTTTAATTATAAACAGATCATTTAATAAGTAAATATAATGTTCTTACGAGGCTTGAGTGGAAATTTTGGCAAGTGGCAAGCATATGGGTTTCAGCAGTGATGATTATTTTCAAAAAACAATCTGAGGCCAGTTTCTTGATGTCCTATTTCTGACTCTCCTCCTCCAAAGTGAATTTAGAATTACATACAATCATATTTAGAACAAATTTAGGTTGCATTCTTTGGATAAAGAAAATCTGTAAAACTCGTTTTTTTTCCAAGACAGAATGGCCATGATTACATGTGTCAGGATGAGGAAAAAGTCCTGCACTTTAACAATTTTCATGTACCTTAAATATTATCTCCTGGCCACACAACTGATTGAAATTAAGTCACAGCTCCCAATTACTTACATTCGCTATGGAAAGTTTTAAGTTATTTAATCATAAAGTTTGTATCATTACAATCACATTTTTATCTTCTCCCTAAGTTTTTGCCCATTATGAAATGGATTCTTTTGCCATTTTATCTGTGAACCCTAGATAAATGATGATAATGTAGGACTTAGAATTGACCAACATGTCTCTAGTTTTCTTTGACAAACCATTATTAATATCTCTTTGTATGAGATTGACAATGATTGCCCACTGTTTTCTAAGGTTTGCTTACATCAGTGGTAATGTTAACCAATTTATTGATTCCTTCTCTCTTCGGCCTTGGTCCTCTTCTTTCTCTCTTCTCTCTCTCTCTTTTTTTTTTTTGCTCATACACACATACTATATATACTATATATGTAGATATATTGTATGTAAAGTATATATATATAGCATATAAAGTATGTATTTTGTGTATATGTATCTTAAATTTATAATTTGAGCCTTAGTTTATTTCCTGAATTATAGATTGAGATAACTAACTGCTTACTCAACACCTTCACTTGACTATCTAATATGAATTACAAAGTCTATACGTCTAAAATCAAACACCTTTTCTCTCCCACCCCCACACCCACCTCTACCAGCAGGCTGCCACATCTGAGTTAATAGCAACTCCATTCTTCTAGGGTATCAGGCCTAAGGCCTTCAAATCATCCCTGACTCTCCTCTGTCTCTTGTACCCCATATTCCATTTATCATTAAATTCTATTAACTCTACCCTTTAAATATATTCAGAATCCAACTATTCTCACTACCTTCTCTGCTAATCTCCTGCATCAAGCCACTGTCTATTGCAGGAGCCTCCTAACATTGATTTCTCTGCTTTTGCCCTTGTCCCCTCTATACTGCCCTCTACCCCAGTTAGTTCGGCAAGAGTCATCGTGTTGTCACGATAGTCATCTCACGTCACTCTATGGCATAGAAATCTTCATTTGATTCCCAGCTGCTCGGAAAATAACCAAAAGTTTTACAATGACCTACAAGGCCATAAATGATCTGGCTTCCCATTATCTTTGGGACTCCTCACTCCTTTGTCTTCAGTTCATTGGTGTCCATATTTTACTTACCTTCTTTAGTGTTTGTCTCCTGCACTAGGTCGTAGAGATGTAAGTCCTACTAGGACAGGAAATTTTGACTTAAAAAAGAAAACAAAACAATTTTATCTCCTGTACCTAGAATAATGTCCTGCACATCCGTAGGTGCTCAGTAAATATTAATTAAGAGAATAAAATAATATGAAATTAAAATATAATTCTTAGGCATTTTCTTCAGTGAATTAGAAGGAAATACAAAATGTTATGAAATCAATACCTGACTACAAATTGAATGGTATCAGAATTTATTATAAATGTCATCATGAGTAAATCCCATAAAAATTTTAAATTTCAGTCATCATAAGTGTATCTTAAATGAGATAATGTACGTGAAAGTGCTTGTCAACTATTTAGCATTTTACTAATGCTATTAGTGTTTTTTCCCCTTGAGGCTCAATTAACTTAATCTTACAAATGGGTTAATTTTATTGGTAGTAGTCAACCTCTTTCTACTTGTTTTTTTAAGTCATTTTTTCTTAAGTTTTCATGATCCTTTCCCCCAGTTACTATAAATACTTATGATTTGTTAGGCTTAATTAAGCTTTTACCAAATGTTTACTATTGGCGCATGTGATAAAAAGAGCTATGGTCTAATGGGAGTGGACGCATTTAATGCAATTTTAAAGATAGATTTATATATAGTTACTTAATTTCTATTGCTTACTATATACCATGCTCTCTTCTAGGGACTCTAATAGTTTGAACTTATATAATACTTGTAACAATCTTTTTTCCTCACCCACCTTCCCTCTGGTAACCACCAGTTTGTTCTCTGTATTTAAGAATCTGGTTTTTTTTAATCTCTTTTTTCTTTCTTTGATCATTTGTTTTGTTTCTTAAATTCTATATATGAGTAAAATCATATGGTATTTGTCTTTCTCTAACTTATTTCACTTAGCATTATACCCTCTAGGTCCATCCATGCTGTTGCAAATGGTAAGATCTCATTCTTTTTTATGACTGAATAATATTCCATTATATATATATATGTGTGTGTGTTTACACACACACACACACACACACACACACACACACACACACTACATTTTTATCCATTCATCTATTGATGGATATTTAGGTTGCTTTCATATCTTGGCTATTGCAAATAATGCTGGAATAAACACAGGTTATCTTTTAGTGTTTTTGTTTTCTTTGGGTAAATACCTAGTAGTGGAATTGCTGGATCAGATGGTAATTCTATTTTTAGGTTTTTGAGGAACCTTCATACTGTTTTCCACAGTGGCTGCACCAATTTACATCCCCACCAACAGGGCACGAGGGTTCCTTTTTCTTCACATCCTCACCAACACTTGTTATTTCTTGTCCTTTTGATTTTAGTTTTTTTAATTTTTAAATTTTTTTAAAGAGCTTATTTATTTATTTGAGAGAGAGAGAGAGAGTGAAAGAGAGAGCACACAAGCAGGGGGAGGGGCATCAGGAGAAGGAGAAACAGACTCTTCCCAATGAGCAGGGAGCCCAACACAGGGCTTGATTCCAGGACCCTGGGATTATGACCCGAGTTGAAGACAGACGCTTAACTTCCTGAGCCACCCAGGCGGCCCTGTCCTTTTGATTTTAGCCATTCTGACAGGTCTAAGGTGATATCTAATTGTGGTTTTGATGTGCATTTCCCTGATGATTAGTGATATTAAGCATCTTTTCGTGTATCTGTTGGCCATTTGTATGTCTTCTTTGGAAAAATGTCTATTCAGGCCCTCTGCCCATTTTTAAATCAGATTATTTGTTCTTTTGGTGTTGAATTATATAAGTTCTTTATATATTTTGGATATTAAACCCTTACTGAATATATCATTTGCAAATACATTCTCTCATTCCGTAGGTTGCCTTGTTGCTTTGTTGATAATTCCTTTTGCTGTGTAAAACCTTTTTATTTTGATATAGTTCCAACAGTTTAATTTTGCTTTTGTTTCCCTTTCCTGAAGAGACATATCTAGAAAAATGTTACCATGGCCAGTGTCAAAGAAATTACTGCCTATATTTTCTTCTATGATTTTTATGATTTTAGGTTTCACATTTTGATCTTTAATCCACTTTATTTTTGGTGGATGGTATAAGAAAATGGTCCAGTTTCATTCTTTTGCATGTAGCTGTTCGGTTTTCCCAACATCATTTACTGAAAAGATTGTCTTTTCCCCTTGGTATAGTCTTGCCTCTTTTGTCATATATTAAGTGGCCATAGTCTTGCCTCTTTTGTCATATATTAAGTGGCCATATAATTGTGGGTTTTTTTTTTTTCTGGGCTATTATGTTCTACCGATCTATGTGTCTATTTTTGTGCTTGTATCATACTGTTTTGATTACTACACCTTTGTGGTATATCTTGAAATCTGGGATTGTGACTTCCAGCTTTGTTTTTCTTTCTTTTTAATTTTTTAAAGATTATTTACTTGAGAGAGAGAGAGAGAGAGCAAGCAACACAGGGGAGGTGGGGCAGAGGGAGAAGCAGACTCCCCACTGAGCAGGGAGCCCAATATGGGGCTCAATCCCAGGACCCTGGGATCATGACCTGAGCCAAAGCCAGACACTTAACCGACTGAGCTACCCAGGGGCCCCATAGCTTTGTTTTTCTTTCTCAAGATTTCTTTTGCTATTTGAGGTCTTTTGTGGTTCCATAAAAATTTTAGTATTATTTATTCTACTTCCATGAAAAGTATTGTTGGTATTTTGATAGGGATTGCATTAAATCTGTAGATTGCTTTGGGTAGTAAGGACATTTTAACAATATTGGTTCTTCCCATCCATGAACATGGAATATTTTTCCATTTGTGTCATCTTCAATTTCTTTTATCAATGTTTTATAGTTTTTGGAGGGTAGGTCTTTCACCTCCTTGGTTGCAACAACTTTTTGAAGTCAGTATTATTATCTCCATTTTGCTGACAAGAAAACATCCAGACAGGTTGTTTGAGGTCATAATTTATATTACATGTGTATGTGCATGTATTTATATGTTTAAAAATAAAATAATTTTAAAATTAATAATACAGTTTTAAAAATATAAACATAGGAGTATAACTAAATTAGATTTTGAGAACACAAGTGTTGGCTGACCTTTACTCATTCATATAATATGGCCTATGTCTGCATTAAGCCACTAAGCTCTTAGGATTCTTTGTGAAGCATCATCATAATAAGTCCCTAGTACTAATTTTTAAGAGTATGATACTGTATGATTTCAATATCCAGGAAAATACTGGCTAATGGAAACGTTTCCACTTCTTATCTTTGTATCTGTTGGATCCTAAAGTATGATTAGTGATAAAAAGCTTTTTGTTTTCTAGTCATATTCCTACCATGGTCTTGGCCCTGTTTCTTTCTAGGCTTTTTCCACAAATATTTTTTTCCTAGTTAAGAATTTTGACTTGCACTTACAATATAAGACTATCTCTCAAAATTGATCAGTAGAGTTTCTTATTCAGTTCTTTTTTTTTCTTTTTATTAACATACAATGTATTATTTGTTTCAGGGGTACAGGTCTGTGATTCATCAGTCTTACACAATTCACAGCACTCACCATAGCACATACCCTCCCCAATGTCCATCACCCAGCCACCCCATCCCTCCCACCCCCCACCACGCCGGCAACCCTCAGTTTGTTTCCTGAGATTGAGAGTCTCTTATGGTTTATCTCCCTCTCTGGTTTTGTCTTGTTTCATTTTTCCCTCCCTTCCCCTAAGATCCTCTGCCTTGTTTCTCAAATTCCACATATGAGTGAGATCATATGATAATTACTTTCTCTGATTGACTTATTTCGCTTAGCAAAATATCCTCTAGTTCCATCCATGTCGTTGCAAATAGAAAGATTTCATTTTGTGATGGCTGCATAATATTCCAGTGTGTGTGTGTGTGTGTGTGTGTGTGTGTGTGTGTGTGTGTGTATCACATCTTCTTTATCCATTCATCTGTTGATGGACATTGGACATCTAGGCTCTTTCCATATTTGGCTATTGTGGACATTGCTGCTATAAACATTGGGGTGCAGGTGCCCCTTTGGATTGCTACATTTGTATCTTTGGGGTAGATACCCAGTAGTGCAATTGCTGGGTTGTAGGGTAGCTTTATTTTCAACTTTTTGATGAAGCTCCATACTGTTTTCCAGAGTGGCTGCACCAGCTTGCATTCCCACCAACAGTGTAGGAGGGTTCCCCTTTCTCCACATCCTTGCCTACATCTGTCATTTCCTGACTTGTTCATTTTAGTCATTCTGACTGGTGTGAGGTGGTATCTCATTGAGGTTTTGATTTGGATTTCCCTGATGACGAGCGATGTTGAGTACTTTTTCATTTCAGTTCTCTTTTTACCAAGGTTTTTCAATTCTGTACTTGGGTAAGTCTTTATTAATGGCATTTTCTGAAAAATTTGATACATATTCATTGGTCATTAAATTTGGCTAGTTATAGTGTAAATATGATCTGAGAACTTACTATGTGCCAAGAGTTAGCTAAGGTAGGCAAAATTCTCATTCTTAAAATCTTGCTCCGATGGGAGATATTGGATATCAGATAATGAATTATCAGTTGGTATTAAGTCTAGGAAGAAAATCAGAGAAGATGATAGGACAGTGACTGGGTGGCTTATGGCACTGGCCCTTAGTTGTGCAAGATCTAATCATGTGTCAGATCAGAAAGATTCATGTGGCCATTGCACAGTGATCGAAGAGGAAGGTGGTACAAGATAAGTCGAGAGTCATAGGCAGGAGTCAGATATATTGGTCCTCCCCCCACCAAATATAAAGAAGTTGCATTTACTTTCAGTGAGATGGAAAGTCATCTGTGTATTTTAAGCCAGGAAATAACATGAGTTAAATCATACTTTGAAAATCTATTTCAGCCTCAGTGTGAAGAATGGTAACCAGGACCAAGGGAAAGAATGTGTGTGCTCCATGGGCTCACTGAGTTGACCAGTGTGTGCATACACCCCAGTGAGTACCTTTACCTCCATCCATCCTTCCTGTGAAAGAACAGAACATTTTCCAGAAATTTTTGACATACATACCATGTTAATTATATTTTACAAACATACAGACAAAATTAGAACTTATTTTTGCCCACTTAGAGTTAGAAATATTTGGATTTTGACAAATATTTGTTAGATTCATACTGAAATGGCATTTTTTTCAATACATCTAGTGTTATATGATATAATAGCAAACTATTTTTCAGGGGGCATTTTGATATGGGAAAGTGGTTGAACCTCTTTTGTGTAACATGCATTCGAATTGTTACATTGTTGCCAATAATAGTATACAGTGGTACCATGGGGCAGGGCAATTTCCTGCCATCTTATGCAGCATTGTACTGGCGGGATATGAGATCATGTCATGAAATCCACGAGTGTTATTTATAAGACCCTTTGCTCAGTTTTGCCTGATGTCATATAGTAGACTTGTCTAGGGACTGTGTAGTAAGTGAGGTATGACTTCTCTAACCCCGATTTGTTTCTATTTATTTTAATTAAGATAGGGTAAGAAAATAATTTTGTCCAATCTGAAAGTGTCCTTCCACTTTACTTCATCTTTTTTTCTTTTAAGAAATCTGTTTTCCTTTAGGGATATTATTACTGACATAACTCTTTAGTTTTAAGAAAATGTTTCAGTAACTTTGTGGGTTTTTTTCCAAACGCTTTATTCATAGTAGTCACAATAAGGAACAAAACAGCCATAGTTTCTAAGGTCCAGTGGGAATATATTTATTGATAGGAAAAAACTGCAAAGGACAGCATGCAGAAATTTTTATATAAAGTAGTCCCAAGTGGTATTGATGGAAATTATTTTTGATATCTTATGTTTCAAAATATGTTGTAGAAAAGCAGAAAAAACTGATGCAATTGAATTATTTTTACATGCATCACAGAATATCATTTTGGCCTGTTCTGTTCATTACAATGGAAAATAGAGCATTTGCACCACAGAAAGCCAGACTTCATAATTAAGTGACATCTATTTATTTTCTATGCCCATATTCAAGGGTTGGAAAATTTATTCTGTAAACTTTATTTTTAAAAGTGGTGTATGAAAAGATATCCTCAACTTATATGTCTGGGCTCAGTAACAAAATGAAAAAGAAGTGTATCTGTTATCTAAGTTTCATTCTACAGAAGACTAAGATTTGGTGCAATGACTAGGTTATTGTCTAAAGAAGACACCAGACTCTGCATTTGATGTCTGTACCTAGAACTTAGTACAAGGATGCCTCATGCTGTCATGGGTCACACATATACAGACAAGGCCAGGACAACTGCTGATCTCCTTTTTCACTCTCCTACCTGGTGGCTAACAGGTCTCACTTGCAGTTTTCAACACTAGCAGAAATGATGTCCGTGCAAGCCTATTTGGAGTCAGTGCATTGATCCCTTTTGGAAAAATGGCTCAGGACTGCCACTGCAGTGTGGCTCTGTGATGGCAGCTTTTAACTACTTGCTGATTGCATCTACAGAGCACTATCAGTATTCCCCCATGGACTACAGCCAAGACAGAGGAAACCGAGGGGCCTGGGCCTAGACAGCAAGGCTCCCAAGTCATGAGCTTGATGATGGTAATGACACACAGGAATGGAGAGACTACAGGGAATATCTAGAGCAAATCTTACACATGACAGATGCCACTTGATAAATGTAGTTTAAAAAGAACATACTTAAATTCCATGTGCATGTGCAGCTGTTAAACTATTTCTTTGTGTTAGATTCTAAATGATATAAATGATTCTAAAAGGGATACATTTATATAAAATTTGAAAAAAAAACAACACAAGCCCTCAGAAAAACCACCCACAATATCAACATTTAGTAAAATAACTGTTAAATATTTGGTATACTTATGACCAGTAGTTTTCATAAATGTATAAATATGAATAACATAGCTATAGTTCCAAATATAGAGTTATATTTATTTATGTAATTTAAGAAATAACAAAACAGACAATATTCTAAATGCTGTACAAATATTAATCCTCATAAAAAACCCTGTAAGATAAGGACTAATATATTTTCCATTAAATAAATTAACCCTAATATCCATCAACAGGTAAATGGATAAATAAATTTTAATGTATCCACACAATGGAATATTATTCAGCCATTTAAAAGGATGAAGTACTGAAACGTGCTACAACATGGATGAAACTTAAAACATGATGCTAAATAAATGAAGCCAGGCCAAAAAAAAAGGTCACATATTATAAGATTCTTTTTACATGAAATATCCAGAATAAGCAAAATGAGAGAGAAAGCAGGTACGTGCTTGCTAGGAGTTAAGGGTAGGGGTTAATGGGGAATGATAACTTGATGAATATGCAGTGTTTCTCTAAGTAATGAAAATGTTTTCAAACTAGAAAGAAATGATGGTTACAGAGCATTGTGAATGCACTAAATGCCACTGAATTGACACTTTATTTATTATTATTATTATTATTTATAGAGAGAGAGAGAAGGGGGAGAGGGGCAGAGGGAGAGAGAGAATCTTAAGGAGGCTCCACACCCAGCTCAGAACGCTGATGCTATGCTCGGTCTCACAACCCTGAGATCACGACCTGAGCTGAAATCAAGTCTGACGCTTAACCAACTGAGCTACTCAACTGCCCCTGAACTGTATACCTTAAGAGGTTAATATGTTAAAATGGTTCGTATGTGATATGAATTTCACTTCAATAAAAAAAATAAAGAAAAGAAAACTGAAGCACAGAGAGGTTAAATAATTTGCCCAAGGTCTTAAGGCTAGTAAGTTGTAGATCTAGGATTTAAGCGAAGGCAATCTATGTCCATACGCTATGTCTTTAAATATAGTGAGCTACTGAAAATAGAATTGTATTTCTAGCTTTTAACTTGAAATTATTGTAAGCAGTTTTCCTTAACATTAAGCAAATATTCCTAAAATTTTCATTTATAAAATATAAAATAAATGTAACTAGCAAACTTCTGTACTTAAAATCTGAGTTCTAATATACGTGGCTGCTTTTTATTCAGTTATGTATCTCTCCCTAAAGATCTGGCCTGATGACCCCAGGGCAGAGGCAGCTCTGCCTGGGATTTTAACTCCTTCTTTTGAAGAAGGAAGATAGAGATAGAGAGAAGAACACCTGACTTCTCCTACTGTTCCTTTTGCTGGCAGAACAGCACTTTTTGTCAAGAGAGTGCAATTAAGCCAGGATCTCTTATGTATCAGGTAGAAGAGTTTAGGGCATATTCTAGAGATCTGGTTGATTACACAAAATTGGGTTGTTCAGGTCAACCATGGCTTTTCCTACCAGAAGAATGGTTGTATCAAGAAATTAGAGAATTCCCTTTCTACCCTCCATTGTCAAGACACCATGGTTTGCAGTGGGGGTGCGTCTGGAGGAGGAGAAAGTACAGGAGGCACCAGGATGAGGGATTATTTCCTCAAATTTCAAATTTCTCTAAATTATTTGCAGCTAAAATGAGTGATTTAGAAATACCATTTTGTCAATGAAAGTGATTTTTTGTTTGTTTTTTTATAAATATTTACCATATTGAAAAAAATATGTTACTCTATTAGAAGAAATGGGAAGAACACATAATTGTATAGGATGTAACTTTTAAAAATAGGGGGAAAAGGCAAAAAACATTTTAAATATTAGTTTCCAAAAAGTATATACTAAATGTTAGTCATAATTATTCTTTGTGAGGTGACAGTAGTATTGATTTTCACCACCTTATGGTGGTTCCTGCTTTTGTACCTTTTAAGATTTCTACAAATGATGGCATATTGTTTGTTCAATAGATGGAAGTACTGAAAATTAATTACAAAAGAGTAAGAGAGATTCTCCATTTCACTAGGTTTTCAAAATTTGGAAAATTTCACTGGTTCATTTATGAATACATATACAGGATGTGTCAGGCATTGTGCTACCCTGTAAGTGTTCGATGATGGGAAAAACGGGTATGCCTAGTGCTAAGCAAACTTACCATTTGGAAAACAAACAGGACACAGATATTTCCTCGAATACTTTTCCTATTCCTTTCCTATCCTCTCCTACTTACTGACTCTTCATCTTTCTTTTCCTTCTCCTTCTTCTCCTCACATCCTTCATTTTTCTTTCTTTTTCAGGAACCACCCCCTACTTCTGCCCCCATTAAAAAAAAAAAAAAAAAAAGGAACACAAAGCCCCAGGGAGGGATGGGATGTAATGAGGTTGAGAGAGGGGCAGGGGCCAGAATATGCATTCCATGTCCTTCCTGTGATCAAAGACAGGGTATAAGGATAACAGGGAAGTACTGAAGGCTTTAAGCACATACAATTTCTATTTTGAACAGATAATTGCGATTTCAGGGGAATAATGGATTAGAGGAGGAATGGTTTGGAGGTAGGGAGACAGAGAAGAGAGTATTGCTGTGGTCCAGGAAGTAGACGGGAGGACTCAGGGAGCAACAGAGTAAGAGGGGATAGGAAAATTCACTAAAAGTTTTCATGGTTTGGGGCAAGATGGGGCAACTCTTCCATGACTCCTCCTCGGACCTTAGACCGAGCACCTTCACGACATAAATACACCCTGGGAAAGAAGAACTGGGACAAAAATTTGGGCTTTTTCTGATCCCCTTTCCTTCTGACTAGAGATAAAGTTCATTTCTTATAATATTTTATTGATACAATAATAATGTTCTTGTTACTAAATTCTTGTCCAAATATATTATTTCCCCTTGCTTTATCTAATACTGCTAAGTCTAGGAAGCAATAGCTAAGACGCTATCCTGTTCCCTGTAGTAATTTTCCTAAAAATTAAATAATTGCAAAATTTTCTCTTCTGTTTTTGAACTGCAGATATATTAAGCATTTCCTATTCTTTCTTATAGCCAGTGAGAATTCCAGCACCTAAATTAAAAAAACAGAGGCTTAAATAATTTCCACTTATGCATAAATATATTTGAGATTATTAATGCTTATAATGGTCTTGAATTGGTGGATTTCTCACTGGAAATACTGAGAACAAAACACTACGGAGACCACTTAATACTACATGTATCCAGCCATTATATTTAATTAGAAATCTTTTGACAAAGCCATGTAATTGACAAGAAATTCTTTTCACATGCATTTCACCCAAGGCTTAATTGTATTTTCTGCCTTGATTACACTGAGCCTGCAGAACACACAACATACCAGAATCAAAGGTCAGCAATCTATTTTGGTTGAATTCCACAAATTTACTATAAATATTTTAAAGTAACGAAGAACTAAAGGAATACACTTAGCTTTTCGTATTATTAAATAATGAAATATATAGCTTTGTCTGGAGCTCTCACTTTTTTCTTATTAGCTCTCCCCTCTCCCCCATACTACAATAATCTTTGCCTGCTTCCCCCCACCCCCCAGGAACTCTGGACTGTTTAATGCTTGACACTCTGAACATGTCCCTCTTCCTGCCAGCAGAGCCACAAAGGCCAACTTTGGAGACACTTGATTTCCTACCTGAAATGAGCTGAGCTTTGGAAAAGCTGAAAGGAAATATGCTTTTTGCTCCCTAGATCTCAGAATGCAGAAAGAATGAAATGGGCCCATGTCAGTCCGAAGACTGAAAGCAAAGGAGATGCCCCTCCCTGGGCAGGAGCATGTTCAGAAGACAGCTGCTAATGAAAAGTGAAAACAAAAAAACAAGAAAAAAAACAACGAGGCAGTTCTTCAAAACAAGACATGAAAAATTGGAAAAAGAACATTTGGGAAGGAAAAGTAGGTGAACATTTTCTAAAAAGAAGTTACAAACCCAACTCCTAGAAGTAGGAATAGAGCAAAGCAGGAGATGGAGTGAAATAAAAATTATTACAAGCGTAAGGAACAGCAAGTGCGAAGAGCTGAAGAGAGAAAGGTGATAAATTGTTCTTGAACTCAGGATTTTCCTGTGATACAGAAAATGAGGAGGCAAGTGGTTCGAGAAAGGGTGGAGAGGAGGTTGGTGCCAGATCATGTGCAGCAGAATTTCTCATTAAAAAAATTCATTAAAAATATATTTCTATTTCACCGTAGACCAACACAGGGTCCTACCATCTAAAACTCATACGCACATTGAGCCACATACAACTCACCATTTTTGGCAACATGAACTGGTCTATACCTCTGCAACAAAACCAGTTCACTGATCACGTATATAGATGTCACAGCACTGTCAGATGAGTATAAACATTTCTTAACACTTAATTTTTGCACTGATGTCACAAACTGGCATTACATTTTAAGTTGCACTGATATAAGGAGTTTTGTTTTTATCATAGGTCTGATGGGAAGTTAGAGAAGAGTTTTCAAAAGGTGAGTAAGATTAGAAGATCTGCCTTTTGAATCACAAACAATAGCCTGTAAAGAAAACACTGGTCAGGGCAGGGGCAGAAATAGGGAGTGTATAGGAGACTATTGTAATAATGAGGTATAAAAGTTAGGTAGTGACTATGAAGATGGATAGATGTATTCAAGGTATGTTTCAGTGTTGGTACCAACAGTGTTAATAGGTTGGACGTGAATGAAAGCTGAGGTTGAAGAAAGAAGTAAGAATGACTTAGGGATGCTATCTGGTATAACTGGGCAGATATCACACACAGAAATGGAGAAGACTGGAGGAATGGTTTGGTATGGACATGGAGATGATAGAATCAAGTTTTGCTAAACATAAACTTGTTACAAGAGAGTCAAATGGATAGAGCATCGTTTGTTTAAAAGCTGATTTCTCTCCAGTTAGATTAAAGCAAGATGTTTATATCCCTGATCCTAGAATTCTTAACAATCATCTCAGCAGTGCTTTTGATGAACCAGTGAAGTGCTCTGATAGTAATACTGTTAAACTCTGTGCAGTTAACAGTTACCTGTGAGAAGATAAATTACTGGCATGTAAGCAGAGAGAGTTCCTAATACTTAACATGCCATCTCAAAAACATCCTGTTGATCTTTTTATGAATCAGGTTCATTTAGGTTTAGAAAAAAATGGATTTGTATTTGGAGTTGTATTAGGAGTATAGATTTACACTTGAATTTAAACGGTAGAAATGAAAAAAGTCTGGTGAAATACCATAGCTTATAGGAAAGAGCGCCAAAAAGGAGAAATAGAGACAAGTCAGCAATTTCCTTAGATTTCCAGAGAATAACCTTTGAATTCATACTAATTAGCTTCAAAGGTCCTGGAAAATTTGACCCCAGCAACTGCCCTGTTGAAACTTGCTAAGCACAAATAGCAATTTAATTCTCTTGTTGGCTGGTGAGGACATGGCAAGCTATCTGAAGAATTTCTCATTTACTAAGAAATTTCCTTATGGTACACATGACAGCATTTACTCAATACCGCCAACAAACTCCCTGCTGTATTTTTACCAATCTTTCAAAATATTATCCTTGATATTACCAAAATAAGACACACAGTGTCATGTCATTTGCTGTATTTTAGGGCAAAGTCTTGCTTCTGTTGGGGCTTTTCTTTATGAGTTTATTTGTATTCTGGTAACATGCGAAGTTCATCTTATAAGTCTATCTCTAGAATTATGTTTTCACTCAGACCACAGGTTTAAGCATATTTCTCCAACCTTAAGCTTCAGTGGAAATGAGCACATAGTGCAAATGGTGTATCTAATGTCAAGACAGTAGAAATAATGTCAAGCTATGGTCATCGATTCTTTTATTTTTTTGGTTCATATTACTCCAAGAAAAGAAATTTACCTCTTTCTCTCTAGTTCCTATTTCCTGTAGAGGTTCTTAATGCATAAAGCAAAGATTAGTTGTTTTATTAGGAAAAGACCATTGAAAAATACCATTTACTCTGCTGGCCCATGGACTTTTTTTAGAATGTTCAGTAGCAGAAACACATATCCTTGAGGATTACGTTTAGTCACGGTCGAAGATCTTAAATATGACAAAATTTTATTTTTGAAGACTAAGGGTTGACAATAGGCCAATTACTTCAACTTCAAAGATGATAACAAGAGCCAGTATTAGTTGTAGCTACATATATGAGACATATTCCTTATCCCAAGGGAGTCAGAATCTGCCATATTCTCAGGGATATTACCATGAACAATGTATTGGATTCTTTTTTTTCTGATTTATCCCAAGGAACACAGTTATAATGATGAGATTTTGATCAGGGCATGAGCTAGTAGCCTCACTAGCTACTAAGTTCTAATGCCCATGGGTAATCCACTTAACAATTTAGATAGTATTTTTTACTCTTATTCATGGAACAAATTCCCTCCAAATGTATATTGTGGATTCTTTATGTTTTTGAAAAAACTTGTATACTAAATATAAGAATTTCTCTCTGGGCAAGATTAGATTTGGCTGAGCTGGTATCTATAACTATCCAGGGTCTGTACAGCTATTATCCCTAATGCACCATGTGGTAATAACTCAGTCAGCTCTGTGCTTTCTAAACCAATCCTCAAACCCACTCCATCAATTTGTGTGTGTGACTAGTGTTAGTTCCGATTGCTTGCTAAAATCCCATGCTTTTCACTACCTGTAGGTCCCAAAGCAGTAGGTACTGTTAAATCTGCAGAAGGATTTAAAGTATTGGTTATCAATACTCCACAGTTGTTATTGCTAAGGAATGAGATTTTTTTATTGTCAGGCTAGTTCTCCTGCAGATCTCAACTGGCAAATTTTGAAGGTAGATTTCAGCACTCTGGGGATTTTTTTTCTCTCTCTAATCAACATAACACTATATAACCCATCACCCCTCTAGAACTTCACCTAATATTTACAATGTGAAAGTGGACTTTTTATTTTAAAATAGTACCAGTAGCTCTTTTGATTTTATGATTAACCTACTCAGGAAACCTCATAGAGATTAGGATAAGCTCTTACCCCTGAAACCCTACCTCTTTATCTTCTCAATATTAGCAGTTAAGCACATACAATGAGCTAGGCAGGTAAACTATTGAATCTCCACTATGTCCTAGGAATTAAAAAGATAAAAAAGACAGATGTCTGGACTTTAGCAGATGGAATAATCCATTTTTTACCTGGGGAGAGTGAAAGGAGGTGTTTGACTTGGACCTTGAAGAATTGTGCCAGATGCAGAAGGTGGAGAATGACTCAAGCTAAAGGTATAGAGGCCGTTTTTAGGCAAACAGGCTTGAGCAATGGAATGTAGGAAGGCCCACAGCGACCCCCTGGCTGAATACAGACAGGCCCATCTGGAAACCCACCTCGAAATATCCATAGGCCGTAACTAACCAATGGTACAGTCACCAAAAAGGCCAGTTACAACTAGGCACAGTTACTAAAAAGGGGAAAATTCCGTATGTTGCCATACCTCCTCACCTTCTCCCTTTAAAAACAGCCTCCACCCACTGCCTCACTGCAGACAGTTTCTACTTTGCGGCCCTGCCCACCACGCCCTTGCGGTGTGTTCAATAAACTTCTCTCTCCTTTGTTCTGCCTTAGCTGAATCCTTTCACCACCAGTGCCACATGCTTCCACCCAATTATCCCCCACATTTGGGGGCCCCCATCCGATCAGGAGAAACACCACATTTAGACACCACAAAAGGGAAATTGATCTGAAAAGGCACAGAGTTGGGAGAAAGTATGCCCTTTTTTCCTTCATGTTAGCAAAAATTCTCTTTCAGTGCGAATTTAAACTTAGGGCAACATGTCATTAAGAACCTCCTATTAGGTACATGAGTTGGGTGATAAATGTGAAGGATACTGTTTTTATGCTAAAAAAATAAAAAGAAGTATGATGAGATTGGATTTTGTGCCTGAATCATAACTTACTCTGAAGAATATTTGTGTGCCAGAAAAAATATAGAGTCAATATTTCTAAGTAAGGGTAGGCTTTTGGGGGTTATGAAGGGTCACAACTTCTATTAATGTATATGTTTAAAAAAATTAGAATAGTCTTGTTAGCCCAAAAGAAACATTTATTGCTCAAAAGTTTTCCCAAATATTTTTTTTAATATTGTATTTTATAACTATAGCAAGGTAGATAAATAATAAATACCCATTCCCTGGGAAAAATCATTGGAACATAGTATAGACACCATATTGATAATGTGTTTGAGACTTCCTTTTCCATCAGTATGACAAGAAAAGAAATAATGTAAAATGTTTCATTCTTTTTTTTAAAGATTTATTTATTTTTGAGAGAGAGAGAGAGAGAGAGAGAGCGCGCTCACACGAGCGGGAAGGGCAGAGGGAGAGAGAAACTCAAGCAAAGCAGACTCCACAATGAGCGTGGAGCTCCATGCAGGGCTAGATCTCACCACCCAGAGATCAGGACTGCAGCCAAAACCAAGAGTCTGACGCTTGACAGACCGAGCCACCCAGGTGCCCCATAAATGTTTCATTCTTTTTAATATGAACTGAGTAGCTGAAGTGGTTAGTGTGTGGAAGAACAATATGGCTATATAAAAATAATTTTATTATTCATCCTAATTTCTACACCAATAAGGGAATTGTCATTGTGTTGTTGTTATAATTACAGCCTTTTTGAAAAAGCAAGGTATTGAAAAGAAATGTAATGTGGTGAATAAAAGCCTGTGGAAGAGCCAAAAGACTATGGGAATGTACCTTGGTGATTATTCCTGAGATTTATGTTTAGAAGAGGTACTTTACAATTGTAACATCAATGCAGTAGCTTCTAGTAGGTTCAAATTTCGGATGAGGTTAATTACGCAACAAAAATTGTCCTTTTCCTGTTTACAAGCTTGTATCTTCATTTGTGTCCACAAGCCCTTTCTTATTTCCCCCATGTTGTTAAAACTGATTTTCTTTAACATTCTCCTATGACACAGATCAACAAGGGAATCAGTTCTATTAAAAAAGATCTTTAGAATGAAATCAACTGTGGAATGTTTTACAAATGTGGTTCAATAAACTCCATATAATTTCAAAAGAAAATGATGCATACAAGAGCATCTTGGGAATTAGCATAAAAAACACTGCTTCACTAAGACTCATGCAAGAAGGACCTTTGGGAGAATAGGACTACTTTTAAATAGCCTGATTTGGAAAAAAAAAAAATCTCTTACTGGGGTTCTAAAGAACACAATTTGCATATTAATAGAAGATTAAAGTGCCCATCAAGTATTCTGAAGCAGTTACTTTCTCTTGTCTGTTTTGTTCTTCACATAAACATCTTTCATAATAAAAAGAAACTTGTGCCTTTGCTGCTATTTCAATGAGTCTCCAAGGCTTCCTATTACAATAGGACAGATTTTTTAAATGTCTAAAACCCTTGAATAAAGCTCTTTAGATTTTTATTTATTAACCCAATGAAAGGGTTACTTTTAGGAAAAAATAAAACACTTTAGAAGAAAAGACATATCAGAAAATGATTTTTTTTAAGGAAGACTCCCTCCACCAAGAAAAAGAAAAAAGAAAGAAGAAAAAGAAAGAAAATATACATAACTAATAAATAAATAAATAAAATCTCAAAAACTTCTAGTAAATAATACATATTTCAAAAATGAATCTTAGGTGTAGTTCCAGCAAAAAGGAAAAAAAAAACTAAAAAGAGACATTGATGTGTGGAAATAAGTCCTGCAGCATTTCTAATAGAGTGCCATTGTCCCCAAAATACAACTGTATCTACATAGTTTCCACATTAGTTTCAAATAATGTTGCGGGGATATTCTCGTAACGAAAGGTAAGTGTTGTTCTTCATAATTTTCCATAAAATTAAAATTTCAGAAATATATTTCAAGTAGAAAATGATCAAAATCAACATAAAGTTCACAATATAAGAGAATTGCTATGTGTGCCAAATTTTGGGCAGGAAACAAACAGGATTTATGTATTTAACAACTGATGTGGGTAGTGAAAATTATTTAGCCCCTCCCCATCCCTCAGCCATTTCTGCTTCCTTTGGTTTTAGAGCTGCTCTCAAGTTGAAAGACCTGAGAGAGAGTATGCCTTTCTACTGCTTTATCCGGAGTTTGACAAGGAGCAGTTATACTCAGTCATATGGAACACAGATTTTTTTTCATTGATTTTAATATAAACGACTGCTATTTTTCAGATATAATCTCTAAGCTGAACAATTTATTTTTTAAAGAATAGCATCTTTCTGTCTTTTCAATTAAGAATGTGTGAGATAAAAAGTGAATTGTATGTGGATTAGCTTTTCACACTCTCGCAGGGTCTTAAATGTGAAATAACCATTTCCATTATGATTAGGCTGGTATTCCCTTTCTATGAATGTATTATATGCACCCTCAGCTTGAAAATGATACCTTTAACAATGGACTTTTGTATGCCTTTTTGGTCTAGTTTTTCTGCTTTTAGTTCCTAGGCCTCTCTAACCCCAGTGACAAAGGAGAGCAGAGAAGTGTGGGGACGACAGCTAAGAGAGCTTTGGAAAACTCATCTCACATGACGTGCTCTTTTCTCTCACTGTAAGGATGCTAGCAAATCTCTCTTTCTCACACACAGCCAGAGCCAGGGCATTCCCTAGCCCCTGCCCCAGCAACCTGCTGCCACCTCACATGGTCTGGGGATACTCTGAGCAGCAACTCCCAAGTTTTGGCTGAACCTCAATGTTCCCAAATATAATTTTTGCTTGTTTGTTTTTTGTTCCTAGGTTCTTGCTTATCTAATTTTAGTCCTTGGACTTTCCTATCTTACCTTAAAGATCTTAGCATTTTCTCCAGATATGCGATGTGTTTCTCTCACTCAATCGCTTTTTGATGCAAGGTGTTTCCAACTGTGTTGCTTTAAAAAATAAAATAAAATAAAAATTAAGAAACCCAAAGAAAGAGGTTTCCCGCAGAGACATCTCCTTCCTGTCTCTTTCTCTCTCACCATAAATTGTGTTGGGAGATTGATAGAGGCAATATCAGTATTTTTAAGGGAGGCCTTTTTATAACAGGTGTGTTTCTGGCTAAGAATTCTGAAGACTTGGAAACCATTGTTGGGGAAGAGATCTAGCCAGTAGCGTTAGATGGACAGGAAACAAAATGACACAGCAAAGGTGACCCCTACTCTCATAGTTACTTAGTGGCAGTTTTGTTTTATTTTAATATAGCATACATTTTATTTTGATAAAAATTCTCCATTATTTCTTTAAGAATTAAGAGTGAAAAAATTCCAAAATCAAATGTCAGGAAACAGTAGTGACTTGAAGGGGGTCAAAAGGTACAAAATTCCAGTTATAAAATAAGTCATAGGGATATAATGTCCAGCATGGTGACTACAGTTAATAATACTCTATTGCATATTTGAATATGCAAATATACTTGCTAGGCAAGTAGATCTTAAGTTTTCATCATGAGGAAAAAAATTTGTAACTATGTATGGCGACAGATGTTAACTAGATTTATGGTGGTGATCATTTTGTATTATACACAAATACTGAATCATTATGTTGTACACCTGAAACTAGCATGTTATATGTCAATTATACCTCAATTCAAAAAAAAAGAAATAATAGTAACTCCATTGTTGAGCACACTTTTATTTTGAAAAGAAAACCATGTCCAATATAATTATTTTGGAAAACATCCCAAATGACTTCCTAATTGCCAAGGCCATTTGATTTGGTTTGTATCTTGTTTGGATTTAATTCACGTTGACCACTGCTATTGACTTGATATTCCCATTCTTTGTCTTTCAAAGTCTTTGTCTTTGCCTTTATTTTCTCCCTGTTCATTCTGACTTTTTGATTGCTCTTTATTTTTCTTTATTTTTACATCTACCACTAAGAGGACAAGGACTATTGCTAATCTTAGCTACTGTTTCTATGAGCACTACTTCACAATGGCAATTGTGAAGATATTATAGAACTTCATGAGGAAAGTATTATATTACTGAAAAAATGAGGAAACTGCATCGTAGAGAGTTTGAGTAACTTAACAAAGGCCAGGTAGAAGGTAAGTGATAGACTTGCACCTAGATCTGTATGATGCCTGAAGTTCACCTTCTTGACCAGCATACAGCTAATAAGATATCTACCACTTCAACTGCGGCCTATCTGGTAACTATTGGGACTCTCTTCTAGCCTTTCTTGTTTTTTATGCTACATTATCCCTAGGTAATTTCATGCATTCGGTAATTTTAACTCTTTCCAAAACACTGCTGGCTTCCAAATCCAGAGTTTTACCAGACCTATCATATGCACTCTGTGCCAGTTTTCTTGCCCATTGGACACATCATCTAGAAGTTCCCCAAACCTAAAAAAAACCTCCAAAAGTTTAAAAACCTAATTTTAAAATTTGCTATTTTCCTGAATCTGACAGTTAAAAAAATAACAATAATGTTTACCCAAGTCAATTCCTTCATTTTCCCCTTCAGTTCAATAGATTACCAAATTTTACAAATGCTTCCTAACCTTTCTACACTATGTTATCTAGCCTTCCTTCCCACATCTACTCTTCTAATTCTGGTTCTCTTTATTCCAAGACTGGACTACTTAATAGGTTTTTGTTTTGTTTTGTTTTTTAAGTACGCTCCACACCCACTCTGCGTCTCCAACTCATGACCCCGAGATCAAGAGTCTCATGCTCTAATGACTGAGCCAGCTAGTCCTTCTCAATAGTTTTAGTGCTATAATATGAAGCTATGTATAATGTAGAAAATCTGGAAAATGAAAAAAATCAAAGGGATCTGAAATTACTTATAACCTGTTATGCACAGAAAATTGCTATATTCAATACATTTCCTTCTAGCAGTTGCTGTTGTTGCACATTAAAAATATAGGTTCTTGCTCTACATACTACTTTATAATTTTCTTTTACTTAATATGTCATTAAAAATTTCCCACATAATAATATTTTTCTGCTACATGATGTCTAATGTCGGTTTGAGATTTCAATATAAGGTTGTTACACAATTTGATCAGTCTTCTGTTGTCAGAAAAATGTTGACGCATCTTTATGTATTTGAATTTGAGGGCACATTTCTTACTGACTTTTTAGGACATAGCCACAAAGTGATTAACATGTTTATATTTTGTTTTTAAAAAATGAAATGTATTCTTATAATAGAAGCAATAGATATTGATTTAGGATAAATCAGAAAATACATATAAGTAAAACAAGATAATACAATTCTTATTTTCACATAATCCAAGAAAAGTAACTTATATTTGACACATCTAATTTTGTAAACTTTATACTGTATGTCACAAATAAAATCATTCTGTATATACTATTTTTAAAGTTCTTTTTTTACTTCTCTATATGATTTCATTCAAAAAATATTAGTTTATAGGATGTTTCTTAATGACTAAAGAGCACATAATTGTGTAGCCTATTCTTTAATAAGTTACTTAGTGCTGAACATTAAGGATATTTGCAAATTCAAACTGCTATAATTAACATTATTAACACCTAGGTCTTTGCAGATAAATTTGTGCTTATTCTCTTCACTATTTCTTTAACATGATTTCTGTACTTGGAATTATTGAGTCAAAAGATTAAAATATTTTTTAAGACTTTTGACAAATATTTTCAATTTTACCTCCAAAATATTTTGAATAATTTATTTCAGCAGTATGAGGGAGTATTGTTCTGCTCCGGAACAAAATCGATTCATTTCTTTTCTTTCAAATTTTCTTTTTTTTCATCAAATATATAAAAAAAAATCTCTGTAATTTAAAATTTGAATTAATTTCTTACTAATTCAACTGAACATATTCCACATAGAAATTGGCTGTATTTTTTCTTTTGTTCTAATGGATTGTATTCATCCCTTAAAAATTGTATTTGAAAGTGCTATTTAACTATGAAATAAGTGCTATTTAAAAAACATATTACACATACTTTTTCCATGTTTGTCTTGCTGGCATTCAGGACATCCTACCTCCAAAATATGGTATCTCAGCATATTGAATATTTTAAGCTGAAGGAGTTTGAGAAAATGGCAGAAGCAGGAAGGTCATTCTGACCTTTCTCCTACCTCTCTCTCTTGAAAAGGTAATAAAACCTTCAAGTTTGAGGTGCTTCCACTATCCTTGTCTTGGAAGACAAAGGGACACCTAGAATAAGCTTAGCAAATAGGTGAAGTTTCCCCCAGTTTATTACACTTACCTCACATTCCTTAAGCTATCATATTTCTATATGACTGCCTAGTCTTCATCAAACCTAGCCTAAATCAAACCTAGCCTAAAATACTCAGGTCTAACTGTTTCTTCGGGTCCTCATTTCCTTATGAAAACTCATATGTCATTTAAAACTTACGTAGAGTAAATGTGTATGCTTATCTGTTAATCCTTCTTTATTATTTTACTTACCCAGACAAGGACCTTAGAGGGCAGAGAAAAATACTTTTTTCCCCATACAGTCTCAAGTTTCTTAATTTTGTAGATGTCTTTGATAATGTGGGTTAGTTAAAAATACTGCCAATCAAATCAATCTATTTTCATTTTTTTCTTTGTTTTTTTAATCTATAATAAGTCTACTTCCCCCAAACTGAGATAAATAAATAAATTTTACCTTTTTTACCTTTATTGTTTAAAATGTATAGAATATTCAGAAAAGTGTTATAAAAATGTAAAAGACAGTGAAGACCTTGATATTTTACCCTATTTGCAAGCTAACAAATTAGCCTATCCTAGTTATGTGGATTTGGGCAGGTCTCTGGGTCAGAGATGAATAGTATACTGCTCATAGCAATAGCAGTAGCCAGGGTAGCAGTCGCATTTTTGTGCCAGGCAAGGGATCTTCAATGCCCAGGGGGAACACAAAGAGAGGGAGATGATACCTATGTATGCTATTGGTTGCATTACAGGAAAAGAGATTTGAGTTTAGGGAATACGAGTCTTTTATAACAGGCAATAAGTGAGCTTGCCCCTTACTGTGAAAGGAGACACTGTATCTTCCCTGCCAGTAAGCAAACCTGCCCTTTATAGGGGAGATACTATCCATATTCCAAGGCTATTTGTTATACAAACATCTTTTAAAAGATAGTTTGGAATAAAGGTCAGCCAGTGCCTTGTTTGAAAGATGAACTGAAATATTATTGACCCAAGGAAACTCGTCTCCGAATGAAAGAAAATGTGTTAATAATCAACATAATGGATTATAATGAAAAACAAAATCTAGTTTACCTCTTGTGTCTCCAGATCCCAATCTTCAAACAGAATTGTAGCCATTTTTGTTAACTATAGTTTTTCTCATGGTTACTTCCATATTTCTAAATGGTACTTTTATGTTGTGTATTAAATATAATATTCTAAGTTAGGCTGATATGTCAGTAAGTAACAAATTGACAAATCCTAATTGATATAAAAAATAAATTTTTCCTTTCTAATATTTTTATGCCTTTTGCTTCTTTTTGTTGCCTCACTGCAGTGACTACGACCTCCACTATAATGTTAAATAGATGTGGTGAAAATGGGTATCTTTGTTTTGTCCTCCAAAGCAGGATGGAAATAGTCAAGATATAAACATTTACTATGAAGCTAACTGTAGCCAATTGTGTTAAATTTGTCAAATGTCTTTTCTGCATCTGTAGAGATGATAGTATGATTGCTTTTTTTATTATTATTTTTTTAAATAATGAAGAATTACATTGATTTTCAAATGTTGAACCAATCTTCATCCCAGGGGTAAATCCCATTGGTCTTAATATATCACCATTTATCTATTTCTGGATTGATTTTCTAAAACATTGTTGAGCATTTAACTTTCTTTTCCTGTAATGTATTTGTTAGCTGTTGATATCAGGACTAAAATATGTTGAAAAGTATTTTTTTCTCATAATTCTTTGTTCTTAAGTTTTTGATAGAAGTCATCAATAAAATTATTTGGACTTTAAGTTTACTTTTAGGAAAGGTTTTTAAATTATGAATTGAATTTCTTTAATTAGTATAAGGATATTCATACTTTTTATTTCTTTTGATGTCAGTTTGACAGATTGTTTCTAATAGAACATAATTTATTTCATCTAAGTTTTTAATTATATTTGCATGAAATCATTTATAACATGTCATTATTACTCATTCATTTTAATTTGGGTTTTCTCTGTTCTTTTTCTCTTGTTATTTTTTAGTTGTATCATGTGGTTTGTTTTCCTTTCTCTCTTTCTGTGTGTATGTGTGTGTGTGTGTGAGCTTATCTTGAGAATATTTTCCACCTTTGTTAGGTTTGTCAGATTTAGCAAATAATGTACTATGCCTAGTTAAAGTATAAGTTTGTCACATATAAGTTTGTCTTTTATCTTAATTTTCTCTTTTAACATGCAATATTTAGAATATTTACCCACTGTTTATTTAAAATTCACATATAACTAGGCATCTTGTATTTTTTTTCTGGCAAACATGTAGAATTTTTATCTTGTGAGGCTTGGGTATAAGAGTGGTCTTACAAAGAAGTTTTATATTGGATACTGTTAGAGATTTATGGGATTCAAAAGTCCTACTGGAATTTTTCTCTTAATTTCTTATATTGGGTTTCCTGTACGATGCAGATCCCACAGTCACTTTTGGCCTGTGTTTGGATTTTATTTCTTGCAGGTTTTTGTTTGTTTGTTTGTGTTTACTTTCCACCCATGGCCCTGCCAACTTCCTGGCCATTTGGTCAATATGGTACTATGCTTGATATATGGTACTTAATTGCAGCACCCTGATACATGCTTCCAGTCTATGTCTCCTGCCCCTTCAACTGGGTGCTGGAGCTAAGAAGCCAGTGCTCAGCTTATAGTCTGTGTGGAGATTCGCCTAGACTCCCATGGCATCATCACATAATACATCTTCTACCTTATTTCTGTCTTCATTTCTGACTCCTGGATATTAACTTTATTTCTTTCAAGTTTGTTTTCTATTAAGCATTTCTATGTATTTAGTAGAAGAAAAACCCCATCAATGCCAGACTACCATAGGTTCTGGTATTGTTTTTTTCCTAAGCCTTGGTTTTATCATTATTATTAGACATAATAATAGTACTTCCTTTATAAAGTTGTCAATATTAACAGGATAATTAATACAGGGAAGTCATATAACATACTACCTGGCACAAACAATAAACTGATAAATTACTAAGGTTTCTCTTACCCTATTAAGTTTTCTTCTATTCAATTCAGTTTTCTCTTTCAATACATTTTGCAATTTTTAATTCTGCTCTGGCATCCTTAGTTTTCTTATGTTACTGCCACATTTCATTCAGTTTTGTTTTTTTTTTTTCAAAAAATTATCTTTGCCCTTCATCTAGTTATCTTTTTATATTTTGTAGTTCATCTTTGTTTCAGAGAGCAAATATTTTCTTGAATTTAAAAAAGCATGAGCAGATGCTATCTGAAATTTGCTTCCTTAGTAAATATTTTCTCAAAGGAGATTCTCTTTCTTTTTAGTGCTATACTTTCTCCTTTTTTTCTGTTTTTTTGTTATAAAAGTTATCACTCATTTGGTGTGGATTTAATTTCTGTTTATTTATTCTTGGTTTTGGAAAAGTGCATCCATGCCTGGTAAATGCACTAAAAGAGAATGTCTGGATTCTTCTTGGATCACTTTAGTGTCTTCCAGGATCTTGTTATAATGACCTCAGATATTCATAGAACTGCACACCAGTTCTATGACTCAGCAACATCTGGAGAAAGTGTGGACTCTCTCAGAAGAATACATTTTCATCTCTGTTCAAGCTTCTTTCCTAATCATTGAAGCCCAATGGCTATATATTCATAGTTTTCTGTTGCCTTCATCTTCTTTGTAGGCTTCTCTCTTTACAACACCAATAAAAACTCCACTGTACAGTTGCCTCTACCTATCTGTCCAGGCAAACTTGGCTGAATCGCTTTGCCCACAAAAAATGGGAGACATTGTGTTTTCAAAGTCAACTATTAAAATTTATTAGACTTCCATAAAGTATAGACCATACAACTAGGTATGAAAGAAAGAAAATACATGTTTTTCTATTTGTTACATGCTTTAGTTTCATTAATGTGTTAAGACAAGTTGATTGATGTAAATATTAACATAAACTACATTTCCTATAGTGTCTACTAACTTGTCTCATCCTATTTGCTTTGACTTTTTATCTATCTAGCTCACAAAACTGAAAGTATCAACAAAACAGGAAAAAAGGGTTGACTGTATGTTAATCACAATGCTGTGACTTTCTACTATCTTAAATCAATTCCCATGTGGGAATCTTCAGTCTTTAATTTCCAAGTAACACTTGAGATGGAGAAATACTGTGCTCTTCTTTTGGCACTTCTTTATATATTTCCTGATTTAAATTTAAGTTTTTTCTTTTTTTCTGTCACTTTTTCTAGACATATGTTAAATTATTCCATTAAAGGAGACTAATGCCATTATTTAAACATTTTAAAATTACATTTAAATAAGTTCAATATCTGAATTGTACCAATTTTATTTCACTATTTTGATCACACCAAATAATATTGTTAATGAGAGAGCTATGGAACTAGAGATATAGAAAGGTTGCAGTTCTGTAGTTAACATATTTTCTTCATTGAAATTTATTTTAAAAATATCTTAATGTTAATATAACCAGTAAAAATATATAGAATTTGGAATATACAGAATATCACAAAGAAGAAAATTTCCATCCTTAATTCTTCAAACCAGTAGTTGTCATCTTCATACAGCCATTTCTTCTATTTCCTATGAACAGGTATAAATTTATAGTTTTGCAAAAAATTAGAGAATCATACAATATTTTTAATATAACCTGATTCTTACACTAATAAGATACTATAAATATTTTCTATGTCATTAAGTATTTCTTTTTTGACATTATTTTAAGTGGAGGGATGGTATTTCATTTAACCAATTCCATATTGAGGATATTTTAGGCTCTCTCCATATTTTCCCATTTTAAACAAAACTGTCATGGACATTGTTTTTTAAACACAGATGTTATTCTTTCTTTAGGGCAAATTTCTCAAAATGGAATTGCTGGATCAAAGAAGATGTACACATTTAAGACTTTTCATATATACTGCTTCCTTTCTCTACTAGAAGGATACATCAACCTCTACTCCTACCAGTAGCCTAGTGCTAATTTTTAAAAGTATATTCTGATCTTTTCAATGCAGACAATGGTGCTAATGAATTTAGAGCTGCTCTTCAGTAAATTCACAGGGAAATATCTGAGTTGGATAAAAAGAAGTTCCTCTTTTCCAACAACATTTCCATTCCTAGTAAGAATGGGGAGGGGTAAGAGTGTTTACTTCTTATTTCATTTTTCTTGCCTTGTTGTAGCTTACTGTACTTGCATTTGGGAGATATACAGAAGCATATGATATCATCCCTTCCATTATAAGCTCATTCAATAAAATAAAAGTGCACATGCAGGGGTGCCTGGGTGGCTCAGTCGGTTAAGTGGATGCCTTTGGTTCAGGTCATGATCCCAGCGTCAGGCTCCCTGCTCAGTGGGGAGTCTGCTTCTCCCTCTCCCTCTGCTCCTCTGCCTGCTTGTGCTCTCTCCCGCTCTCAAATAAATACAATCTTTTAAAAAATATGCACATGCAATATGTTAGATATAAATGTACATCAATGTTTGATTAAAGTCTAATTTGTTTTCTAACATTATATGAATTCTAGAATATTAAAAGATTCTTGTGGCACAGAGTGAATAGACAAATGCAGAGGGGTTGTGCTATGGGGTTTAGCTGGATCTTGAAGGCTGAATTAATTTGAATAGAGTTGATGGAGGTGGGCTTAGTATGAGCAAATCTTCAAAAATGGGAAATAATAATGGTACATTTAGGAAATGTAGGAAAAGAAGGAAAGGTACTAACAATTACTGATTTCCTATTATGTGTTAGTGTCTATTCCAAGGACTTCACTAAAAACAACCATATTACTTTATTATTCCCATTTTACTGGATCTCAGAGAGGTTTGATTACTTTCTTGCTCAAGCATATTTGCTTATGATTCACAAAAGGTTATCTATTCAAATAAATGGTTTGCCTTAACTCTTGCTCAGTTGGTATGTGATTAGATGGGTTGTTTTAGTACTGGATTTCTTCTTCAGAGCCAAGTGGGTTGAGTTTTTCTGTTCATGGCAGAGGTTAGTAATTCCAATTTGTGGTACTTAAGTAAGAAGTCACAACAGTTAAAATATAAAATACTACAGGAGACATGTTATATCCATTATATAAATGTAAGATACTAGGTGTGGCCTTGAGGATTTTTGGGTTACTTGGAGCAATTAATGCTTCTTGTGTCACAACTAAATGGTCATCCAGAGTCTGGCATCTAGGCATCTGAATGGTGCCAAATGAGGAAATCAGAAATTGGTGCTGTAGTGCTAAGGTGACACATCTCTGTGGAACTAGGAGGTAATAATGAGGTCCTTTATTTGAATCATATTTATAGTTTCAACAAAACTAGAAGGTTGTCACTTAATGTGACCACTGGCAAAGTAAGGATTGACCATTCTTTTTTTTTAAATTTTATTTATTTGTTAATTATTTATTTATTTATCAGAGAGAGAATGCACACGCAGGGGAAGTGGCAGGCAGAGGGGGAGGGAGAAACAGGCTCTCCACTGAGCAGGGAGCTGGATGCGTGACTCGATCCCAGAAGCCTAGGATCTTGACCTGAGCTGAAGGCAGATGCTTAACCGATGAGCCATCCAGGCATCCTGGCATTGACCATTCTAAGCATGTGATATAATTATGCCTCCTATCAGGAGGAAGAAATGAGACAGAGGGAGAGTCAGCAGCTGGCTTGACTTCATGCATCAGGGCAAGTCTAGATTAGTTTTCTTTGTTGCAATAAGAGCCAGGACATTTTCTTCCAGTTAAAGCGTCAAGTACAGGGTGGATGACCTAACTATTAATCAGAACCAAACCGACATATGTAGAAACAAGCTAGATTACTAACAATGCCAAAATCAGAAAACTACTACTAGTATAAACCAGGATTCAAACTCAAGTGTATTTATGGGTTATGCCATAGTCCTTCCACCAACTATGATTTCTGTGAGTAGACCAACCTGACTTCTACAACTTGAATGAGAATTAAGGGAGATAATGTGGGCAAGTTAAGCCAAGACCAAATTATGGAGACCTTAAATTGTTAAGTTGAAATTCTGCAGACAGACCCCTCTCTTGTGTGCCCCCAGTTTAATCTCACACTGCACTATTTCCCAACTTGCTTGATCATTAGAATCATACAGCATGCTTGTTAAATGGATTCCTTGGCTCCTTTCTGCAAATTCTGATTCAGATGGTCTGGGAGGGACCCTGGAGTCTGAATCATTAATGTGAGCTTTAAGTTATTCTTTGGAGAGTATGTTTGAACAACCTGTCAAGTGTCTCTCTTGCTAGTGAGAATATGCTCCCTCTTCTATTCAGATAAGGACTCATTTATTGAACAGTTCCTGTGAGGAAGGTGCTGTGGGAAATTCAGAGAGGAGTAAAGTTGAATCCCTGCCTTAAAGAAGTTTCCTTTGGTAATTGAAAGATACTTCTAGCATCTCTCTGAACTACTTGTAATTACATAGCCATCTTATTAAGGGACCTCATTATGATTTGATATTTCTGGTTTTACAAGAGAAATACATTTAAAAGTACTGATTACTATGCACATGGCTAAAAAAAGATTTAGGGCATCTTTTCTTGGTTTTGTGTGTTTTCTATTATTTAATCTGGAATTACATTGTTCTGAAAATAAAATGACTTTTATTAAATACACAATCATAATATTTATGCTTCTATGTTAGTTTTGAATATGAGATACATAATTCTCTGAATTATTAAAGAAAGGCTTAATTTCAGCTGGAAATGGAAAGTTTCTATTGTTTATTTGTTTCATCAAGCTACTTGATGTTCAAAACCTCAGTTTGGGAGGTACTTTAGAAAGTGAGAACTATCTGAATTTTAAAATCAAAATCGTGGCACCAAAGCTCTTAACCCTTGATTACACAGAAAATATATAGAATTCAAAGCTCTGTATTTTTATGCTAGCCCAACTCTATAAATGCATCATAGCCTCGGGTTTCCACAGAGAGTATTCATGAGGGCATCCCATCAAGCTAAAAGGGTTCCCAAATGGAATACAAGTCACCATTAAGATTGTGTCCACACATGCAAAGTTAAATTAAAAATTGTGGTAATTATACGAATATTCCAAGCTCCAAATAGCTTTGCTTGAAATATTCAGATAATTGAGGCAATAAACATAGATTCTAGTAATTAGAAGGGACTCACAAATCCTCTAATCTGCCTCATTTCATAGAGGAAAAGCTGACAGCTACTTTTTTTAATTATAAGCCAAAAATATGCCTTTGCCTGAATTTATAGCTACCTTATGTAAAACTTCTTTTAAACTTGAATTATCCAGATAATTTTCTCACTTTTTACTTCATTTTGTTTAAGGTCTTGGCCCTAACTCCCACATTAACATCTGACATCACCAGCTTCTCTTGGGTGTCTGTAGCCTGAATTGAGAACACTGCTTTTCTATCTTGAGAAACTCTGAAGCTTAGATTGGGCATGACTGAATATAGTGTGTCATGTGATTCAGATCCCTGGGTGTTAACATCCTACCTTTGAAACTTGTTATATTCTCAGCATTCACCTTCACTCTCCTGATTTGAGTACCTTCCAGTTTATTCTTCACTATTGGCTTTTCTGTTCAATTTAGTTCAGTCTAATGTTCTTCTCATTTTTTTTCTTTCTAAAGGACAATAACTAATGCTCTAATTTAGAGGACTCAAGTACCATTTTTGCCCATTCTTCATCAGAGATTGCACTATTCAAGTACTTTGCTTTTTTTAGATGAATGCCCTAATTTGTTCCTGTTATCCGGATGGGGAAATCTTAGTTCTATATTAAAAGGTCTCATCACCAGCCTCAGACACCTTGGAATATGGAATAGAAAGAAAGCAGCATTGAATGAATATATGGTCTCTGACTTTAGGAATGAAAGCCCACGAAATAGGAGCTCGAAATTAGCTTTTCTGAATGGATAATCAAAGGAAACCTAAATCACATTTGTGTGTCCAAAGATGGCTAACTTGAAATTGCAATTTACTAAAGTTTTACAAATAATGATATAAAGGAGTATTTGAAAGACAAAAGATGTTGATAAGTAAACGTAGTCAAAGCTTAAGGAACCCTTTGTAAACAGAAAACCAAAGAAGTTCGGAAGTATACGAGTTTTATTTTAAATTACTAAAGTCTATTTTCTTGACATCAAATTTCTCATGAGAATGAAATAACTTTTCGTTTAGCATTAGAACATGATGTGAAAATCTGACCATGTTTGGCTAAAAACAAATTCAAATACATTTCACCTGATAACTTAAGCTACGCTTGTTTCATTAGATACACATATGAACTAAGAAAATTTAGGGTTTTCTCGGTAATTTCCAGCCCTAGAAGCAGATCATTCAGTTACAATGAAGGATCAATTATATTTCATACTAGAAGAGGAAAATAAAATTTATTATTCTTTTTTGTTTGTTTAACATATTTAGAAGATGTGAGCTATAAATCAGATCTCTAATATTTCTTAGAGTTTATTTGTTCCTTTTCTCATTTTTAAAATTGGGATATATTTGACATAAAGCAAAATATACATACCTTGAGTGTACAATATAATAAGTTTTGGCAAATATAGGCATCCATGTAAGCTACATTTCTGTCAAAGTATAGAATATTTTCATTACCCAAGAAAATTCTTGTCTTGTCTTACCTCTTTACTAGTTAATCTGCTTGCTCAGCCCAAAGCGGCAATCACTGTTTTGATTTTTTAAGATTTAAATTCAATTAATTAACATATAATGTATTATTGGTTTCAGAGGTAGAGGTCAGTGATTCATCGGTCTTATATAATACCCAGTGCTCATTACATCACCTGCCCTCCTTAAAGGCCATCACTCCATTACCCCATCCCCGCAGCCCCTCCCCTCCAGCAACCCTCAGTTTGTTTCCTATGATTAAGAGTCTCTTACAGTTTGTCTCCCTCTCTGATTTCATCTTTTTTTATTTTTTCCTCTCTTCACTGTTTTTGATTTTTATCACCATTGTTTAGTTAGATGTTCCATAACTTTATATAAATGAAATCCCTTGATACATGCTCCTTGTGTCTGGCTTCATTCATGTGGTTGTGAGTACCAACTTGTACATTTTTATGGCTGAGTAGCAGTCCTTCAAATACACACAATTTATGGAAGGACATATAACAAAACAAAACAAACTTTAGTTCTTATGAGTAAAGGTTTTATGATTACTTACCTGTTTTGTTGGTTATGAATATTAGGTTTATTTCTTCGGGGTAAGTTGCTAGGAGTGAAATCACTGAGTCATAGGGTAGGTGCATGTTTAACTTTGTAAGAAACTTCCAAATAGTTTTCTAACATGGTTGTACCATTTTTCATGTCTACCAATGATGTAAAAGAGTTCCATTCCTCTTCAACCTTGCCACATCTTGAGTTCTCAAATGTTTAATAGTTATTCTAGTGAGTATATTAGGGTCATCTTACCGTGTTTCAATTTGCATTTCCCTGATGTCTGGCTTTTTTGGTCTTTAATTGTTCTTAAGTTGTTGAAATTCTTTATATATTCTGGGTAAGAGTCCTTTTCCAAATACATGTTTTGCAAATATTTTTCCCAGTCTGTGACATGCCTTTTACTTTGATGAGAAGCTTTAAATTTTGGCACAGCTCATTTTACCAATTGTTTCCTTCTTTTGTTAGTATTTTCTATATTTTCTTTTTTTAAAAATTTTTTTATTGTTATGTTAATCACCATACATTACATCATTAGTTCTTGATGTAGTGTTCCATGATTCATTGTTTGTGCATAACACCCAGTACTCCACGCAGAATGTGCCCTCTTTAATACCCATCACCAGGCTAACCCATCCCCCTACCTTCCTCCCCTCTAGAACCCTCAGTTTGTTTTTCAGAGTCCATTGTCTCTCATGGTTCGTCTCCCGCTCCGACTTACTCCCCTTCATTCTTCCCCTCCTGCTATCTTCTTTTTCTTTTTTTCCTAACATATGTTGCATTATTTGTTTCAGAAGTACAGATCTGTGATTCAACAGTCTTGCATAATTCATAGCGCTCACCATAGCACATACCCTACCCAATGTCTATCACCCAGCCACCCCATCCCTTCCAAACCCCACCACTCCAGCAACCCTCAGTTTGTTTCCTGAGATTAAGAATTCCTCATATCAGTGAGGTCATATGATACATGTCTTTCTCTGATTGACTTATTTCACTCAGCATAACACCCTCCAGTTCCATCCACGTCGTTGCAGATGGCAAGATCTCATTCCTTTTGATGGCTGCATAATATTCCATTTTTTATATATCCCAGGTCTTCTTTATCCATTCATCTGTCGATGGACATCTTGGCTCTTTCCATAGTTTGGCTATTGTGGACATTGCTGCTATAAACATTGGGGTACACATACCCCTTCGGATTCCTACATTTGTATCTTTGTGGTAAATACCCAGTAGTGCAATTGCTGGATTGTATGGTAGCTCTATTTTCAACTTATTGAGGAACCTCCATACCGTTTTCCAGAGTGGTTGCACCAGCTTGCATTCCCACCAACAGTGTAGGAGGGTTCCCATTTCTCTGCATCCCCGCCAACATCTGTCGTTTCCTGACTTGTTCATTTTAGCCATTCTGACTGGTGTGAGGTGGTATCTCATTGAGGTTTTGATTTGGATTTCCCTGATGCCGAGCGATGGGGAGCACTTTTTCATGTGTCTGTTGGCCATTTGGATGTCTTCTTTGGAAAAATGTCTGTTCATGTCTTCTGCCCATTTCTTGATTGGATTATTTGTTCTTTGGGTGTTGAGTTGGATAACTTCTTTATAGATTTTGCGTACTAGCCCTTTTTCTGATATGTCATTTGCAAATATTTTCTCCCATTCTGTCGGTTGTCTTTTGGTTTTGTGGACTGTTTCTTTTGCTGTGCAAAAGCTTTTTATCTTGATGAAATCCCAATAGTTCATTTTTGCCCTGGCTTCCCTTGCCTTTGGCGATGTTTCTAGGAAGAAGTTGCTGCGGCTGAGGTCGAAGAGGTTGTTGTCTGTGTTCTCCTTTAGGATTTTGATGGAGTCCTGTCTCACGTTTAGGTCTTTCAACCATTTGGAGTCTATTTTTGTGTGTGGTGTAAGGAAATGGTCCAGTTTCATTCTTCTGCATGTGGCTGTCCAATTTTCCCAACACCATTTGTTGAAGAGACTGTCTTTTTTCCATTGGACATTCTTCTCTGCTTTGTCAAAGATTAGTTGACCGTAGAGTTGAGGGTCCATTTCTGGGCTCTCGATTCTGTTCCATTGATCTATGTGTCTGTTTTTGTGCCAGTACCATACTGTCTTGATGATGACAGCTTTGTAATAGAGCTGGAAGTCCGGAATTGTGATGCCGCCAGCTTTGCTTTTCTTTTTCAATAGTCCTCTGGCTATTCGGGGTCTCTTCTGGTTCCATACAAACTTTAGGATTATTTGTTCCATTTCTTTGAAAAAAGTGGATGGTATTTTGATGGGGATTGCATTGAATGTGTAGATTGCTCTAGGTAGCATTGACATCTTCACAATGTTGGTTCTTCCAATCCATGAGCATGGAACGTTTTTCCATTTCTTTGTGTCTTCTTCAATTTCTTTCATGAGTATTTTATAGTTTTCTGAGTACAGATCCCTTGCCTCCTTGGTAAATTTATTCCTAGGTATCTTATGGTTTTGGGTGCAATTGTAAATGGGATTGACTCCTTAATTTGTCTCTCTTCTGTCTTGTTGTTGGTGTATAGGAATGCCACTGATTTCTGTGCATTGATTTTGTATCCTGCCACTTTACTGAATTACTGTATGAGTTCTAGCAGTTTTGGGGTGGAGTCTTTTGGGTTTTCCAATACAGTATCATATCATCTGCAAAGAGTGAGAGTTTGACTTCCTCTTTGCTGATTCGGATGCCTTTGATTTCTTTTTGTTGTCTGATTGCTGTGGCTAGGACTTCTAAATCTATTTTGAATAGCAGTGGTGATAGTGGACATCCCTGCTGCATTCCTGACCTTAGGGGAAAAGCTCTCAGCTTTTCCCCATTGAGAATGATATTTGCTGTAGGTTTTTCATAGATGGCTTTATGATATTGAGGTATTTACCCTCTATCCCTATACTCTGAAAAGTTTTGATCAAGAAAGAATGCTGTACTTTGTCAAATGCTTTTTCTGCATCTATTGAGAGGATCATATGATTCTTGTTCTTTCTTTTGTTAATGTATTGTATCACGTTGATTGATTTGCGGATGTTGAACCAGCCTTGCAGCCCAAGGATAAATCCCATTTGGTCATGGTGAATAATCCTTTTAATGTACTGTTGGATCCTATTGGCTAGTAATTTGGTGAGAATTTTTGCATCCATGTTCATCAAGGATATTGGTCTGTAATTCTCCTTTTTGATGGGGTCTTTGTCTGGTTTGGGGATCAAGGTAATGGTGGCCTCATAAAATGAGTTTGGAAGTTTTCCTTCCATTTCTATTTTTTGGAACAGTTTCAGGAGAATAGGTATTAATTATTCTTTAAATGTTTGGTAGAATTCCCCTGGGAAGCCATCTGGCCCTGGGCTTTTGTTTGTTGGGAGATTTTTGATGACTGCTTCAATTTCCTTAGTGGTTATAGGTCTGTTCAGGTTTTCTAGTTCCTCCTGGTTCAATTTTGGTAGTTGATACATCTCTAGGAATGCACCCATTTCTTCCAGGTTATCTAATTTGCTGCATAGAGTTACTCATAATATGTTCTTATAATTGTTTGTATTTCTTTGGTGTTGGTTATGATCTCTCCTCTTTCATTCATGATTTTGTTGATTTGGGTCATTTCTCTTTTCTTTTTGATAAGTCTGGCCAGGGGTTTATCATCTTGTTAATTCTTTCAAAGAACCAGCTCCTAGTTTCGTTGATCTGTTCTACTGTTCTTTTGGTTTCTATTTCATTGATTTCTGCTCTGATCTTTATTATTTCTCTTCTCCCGCTGGGTTTAGGCTTTACTTGCTCTTCTTTCTCCAGCTCCTTTAGGTGTAGGGTTAGGTTGTGTATTTGAGGCCTTTCTTGTTTCTTGAGAAAGGCTTGTATTGCTATATACTTTCCTCTCAGGACTGCCTTTGCTGTATCTCAAAGATTTTGAACAGTTGTGTTTTCCTTTTCATTGGTTTCCAAGAATTTTTTAAATTCTTCTTTAATTTCCTGGTTGACCCATTCATTCTTTAGTAGGATGCCCTTTAGCCTCCATGTATTTGAGTTCTTTCCAACTTTCCTCTTGTGATTGAGTTGTAGTTTCAAAGTATTGTGGTCTGAAAACATGCAGGGAATAATCCCAATCTTTTGGTACCGGTTGAGACCTGATTTGTGACCTAGGATGTGATCAATTCTGGAGAATGTTCCATGGGCACTAGAGAAGAATGTGTATTCTGTTGCTTTGGGATGGAATGTTCTGAATATGTCTGTGAAGTCCATTTGGTCCAGTGTGTCATTTAAAGTCTTTATTTCCTTGTTGATCTTTTGCTGAGATGATCTGTCCATCTCAGTCAGGGGGGTGTTAAAGTCCCCCACTATTATTGTATTGTTGTTCATGTGTTTCTTCGCTTTTGTTATTAATTGCCTTATATTATTGGCTGCTCCCATGTTAGGGGCATAGATATTTACAATTGTTAGATCTTCTTGTTGGATAGACCCTTTAAGTAGGATACAGTGTCCTTCCTCATCTCTTATTACAGTCTTTGTTTTAAAATCTAATTTGTCTGATATAAGGATTGCCACCTCAGCTTTCTTTTGGTGTCCATTAGCATGGTAAATGGTTTTCCACCTCCTCACTTTCAATGTGGGGGTGTCTTTGGGTCTAAAATGAGTCTCTTGCAGACAGCATATTGATGGGTCTTGTTTTTTAATCCAATCTGATAGCCTGTGTCTTTTGATTGGGGCATTTAGCCCATTGGCATTCAGGGTAACTATTGAAAGATATGAATTTAGTGCCATTGTATTGCCTGTAAGGGGACTGTTACTGCATATTGTTTCTGTTCCTTTCTGATCTATGCTGCTTTTAGGCTCTCTCTTTGCTTAGAGGACCCATTTCAATATTTCTTGGAGGGCTGGTTTCGTGTTTGCAAATTCCTTTAGTTTTTGTTTGTCCTGGAAGCTTTTTATCTCTCCTTCAATTTTCAGTGAGAGCCTAGCTGGATATAGTATTCTTGGCTGCATATTTTTCTCGTTTAGTGCTCTGAAGATATCATGCCAGTCCTTTCTGGCCTGTCAGGTCTCTGTGGATAGGTCTGTTGCCAATCTAATATTTCTACCATTGTAGGTTACATATCTCTCTCCCAAGCTGCTTTCAGGATTTTCTCTTTGTCTCTGAGACTCGTAAGTTTTACTATTAGATGTCGGGGTGTTGACCTATTTTTATTGATTTTGAGAGGGGTTCTCTCTGCCTCCTGGATTTTGATTCGTGTTTCCTTCCTCACATTAGGGAAGTTCTCTACTATTATTTGCTCCAATATACCTTCTGCCCCTCTCTCTCTTTCTTCTTCTTCTGGGATCCCAATTATTCTAATGTTGTTTCATCTTATCGTATCGCTTATCTCTCGAATTCTGCCCTCGTGATCCTGTAGTTGTTTCTCTCTCTTTTTCTCAGCCTCTTTATTTTTCATCATTTGGTCTTCTATATCGCTGATTCTCTCTTCTGCCTCATTTATCCTAGCAGTTAGTGCCCCCATTTTTGATTGCACCTCATTAATAGCCTTTTTGATTTCGACTTGGTTAGATTTTAGTTCTTTTATTTCTCCAGAAAGGGTGTCTCTAATAACTTCCACGCTCTTTTCAAGCCCAGCTAATATCTTTAAAGTCATGATTCTGAACTCTAGGTCTGACATCGTACTAATGTCTGTATTGAGTAGGTCCCTGGCTGACGGTACTATCCCTTGTTCTTTTTGCTGAGGTGATTTTTTTCGTCTTGTCATTTTGTCCAGAGGAGAATAGATGAATGAGAGAACAAAATGGTAACAGGTTAACAACGTCCCCAGCAAATATACTCTATACAAATCAGAAAAGACCTGAAACCAGGGGAAAAGAAAGGGAAAGAAAGAAAAAAGAAAGAGAAAAGAAAGAAAAAAAAACAAAAAGAAAAAGATAAAAACAAAAACAGAACAATACAAAAAAACCAGAATATGATCAAATATGATCAGGCTAGTGCATAGATCAGTGCCACACACTAGATTTTGGGTGTATTTTGGTCTGTTAGAAAAAAGTGCCTCCTAAAATTTTAAAGGAAGAAAGACTTATATATGTACAAAATAAGGGTTGATACAATGAAGGGATGGAAGACGACTGTAAAGATGAAAATTATAAAAGATTTTATAAAGGGAATTGATAAGAAGTTGTTTGAAAAAAGAAAGAAGAAGATTTAAAAAAAAAAGAAAAAAAAAGGGAGAGAATGTGATCAGGCAGGAGACTAGAACAAAGCCATACACTAGTGATTTAGGGTATATTTTGATCTGTTAGAAGAAACTGTATCTCAAAATTTTAAAGAGAGAACAACATATATATATATATATATATATATATATATATATATATATATATATGCCAAAAATAAGGGTAACTACTATGAAGGGATAAAATATGACTCTAAAAATGAAAAATAAAATTTTTTGTTTTAAAAAAAGGGATTGATAAGATGTTGGTTGAAAAAGGGAAAAAGAAAAATTAAAAAAACAGTTAAAAAAATTAACTTTGAAAAACTAATGAATCATGGTAAAAAAAAGCCATGAATTCTATGTGCAGTATTCCCCTAGCGCTGGAGTTCTCCCGTTCTCCTTGATCGGTAAACTTGGTCTTGGCTTGCTGGCTGTTCGTGCTGATCTTTTGGGGGAGGGGCCTGTTGCTGTGGTTCCCAAATGTGTTTGCCAGAGGCGGAATTGCCCCGCCCTTGTCGGTCTGGGCTGAGCAAGCTGCTTGGGTTTGCTCTCAGGAGCTTTTGTTCCCTGCAAGCTCTTGGTACAGCTTTGGAGGACCAGGGTGAAAATGGTGGCCTCCCAATCTCCACTCGGAGGAGCTGAGAACTCGGGGCCTGGCTCCTCAGTGCGCCCCCAGAGAAAAGCAGTCACTCCCGTCTCCCTGGTCTCCGGCCGCACTGCGTGCTCACCCGGCCTGTGACCGAGTGTTTCCATATCTGGCACCCGACCCCGTGTGGAGTCTCCAAACCCAGCAGATCCCTGCCATGCGCTCCCACGCCGCTCCTCCCGGGGGAGGAAGGGGAGTCTCCCTGGATCTGCCACTTGTTGGGTCCCTGCTGGGGGAGCAATCGCCCGACTGTGCCACAGATCACTGTTTATGGCAACCCTGAGCTGAGAGCCCGCGCCTTGGCTCCATCTCTGCAGCCGGCTTCCCTGCTCCAATACCTGGAAGCTCTGCTGTACTCAGGCACCCCTGGTCTTTCTGTGACCCCGAGGGTCCTGAGACCACACTGTCCCGCGATGGTTCCATCCCCCACTTAGCCACTGGAGCGACGTCCCTCCGCGGAGCTGGCTTCTAAAAGGTCCGATTTTGTGCTCCGCGGCTCTTATCACTTGCCAGAAGCAGCCGATGGAGGCCCCTTCCCCCGCCGTCTATCCTCCCGAATATCGCCTCGGATTCATTTCTCCGCAAGTCCTACCTTCCAGTAAGTGGTCGCTTCTCTGTTCAGAGAGTTGTTGGTACTGTCTTCTTCGGTCTCCTGTTGAGTTTGTAGGTGTTCAGAATGGTTTGATCCCTATTCAGCTGAATTGCTGAGACCAGACGAAATCCAGGCCTCTTACTCCTCCGCCATCTTGCTCCGCCTGTATTTTCTATATTTTCTATAAAAAAACCTGCATAGCTAATGTCCTGAAGATATTTTCTTTTGCTTTCTTCCCAGAGGTATTAGAATTTTAGCTTAGCTTTAGTGTCATTTCACTTTTTTCCCAGCACTATTCATCAAAAAGCTTTCTTTCCCCATTAAATTGCTTTGGCACGTTTGGTGAAAATCAAGTAATTTTGTAAGCGTAGGTCTATTTCTGGAGTTTGTATTTGGTTCCTTTTATCTGTTTGTCTATCCTTAGCCCAATACCACACTGATTTGATTACTATAGCTTTGTTTTAGTAAGCATTGGAATTAGGTTGTGTAAATCCTCCAGTTTGTTTTTCTTTTCCAACATCAATTATTTCCCTCTAGATGCTTTGCATTCCTGTATACATTTTAGAAACAGCTTCTCAGTCATGCAAAGACGTATGCTGGGATGCTGATTGAGATGGCATTGTATCTATAGATCAATTTGGGGAGAATTGCCACCATAATTCTATGTACTAAGTCTTTCAACTCATGGTGTATCTCTTCATTTATTTTGGTCTTTATTTTTTTCAGCCTTGTTTTATAAATTTAGTATTGAAGTCTTGTACAGCTTTCATTTGACTTACTTCTCCCTGTGTGCATGTGTAAATTTACTGTTAGTTATTATAAACATTTAATGTTTTATTTTTCACTTGTTTGCTACTAAAAATAGAATGGATTTTAATATATTGACATATATTGATGATTTTATTAAATTTACTGGGTCTAGTGTTTTTAAAAAAAAATTAATTATAGGGGGTGCCTGGGTGGCTCAGTCAGTTAAGGGACTGACTGGATTTCAGTTCAGGTCATGGTCTCAGGGTCCTGGGACCAAGCCCTACAAGGGCTCTGTGCTCAGCAGGGAGTCTGCTTGAGGATTCTCTCTCTTCTCTCCCTATGCTCCTCCCTTCACTTGCTTGCCATCATGTGTGTGCGTGTTCTCCCTCTCAAAAATAAATAAATCAATGTTTTAAAAAAATTTCTTATGTAATTTTTTATGTCAACAACCGTATTGCCTGTGAACAAAGAGAATTTTACTTCTTCCTTTTCAAATTTTATGCTTTTATTACTGGTGTTTATTGCATTGTGAGCTTATTCTAGTAGATAATTAAATAGAAGTACTATATGTGAATATCTTTGCCTTTTCTCAATCTTATGAGGAACACATTCAATATTTCACCATTAAATGTGGTGCCAACTGTAGATTTTCATAGTTTTCATCTTACTGAAGATGTTTCCTTCTATTTCTGACTTCCTATGATTTTTAAATCATTAACTGTTGCTGTAGTGTTGTATATTGTTAAATAATTTTTCTGTACTGATTGAGATAAGCATTTTTTTCCTTTATTCTGTTAAGGCAGTAAATATTTTGATTGATTAATTGATATTTTTATATATTGAACTAACTTTGTACTTCTAGGATTAACCCCACTTTGTTGTGTGATGCGATCCTTTTTAAATGTTGCTGAATTTTTTTGCTAATATTTAGCAAGACTTTTTGTGTCTATGTTCATTTTCATGTAAGTGCTTTTCAATTTGTGGCACCAGGATTCTGAGTTGTGAAGCATTCTTTCATCCTCTATATTTTGAAATAGTTAATGTAATGTGTTAGTATCATTTCTTCATTAAATGCTTGATAGAATTCACCTCTTAAGACTTTTTGCTCTAGAATTTTCACTGTAGAACTGCTTTAATTACAAAGATTTTTTTAATACAAATGTAGGAATATAGAGATTTTCTATTTTTTCTTGTATCAGTTTAGATATTTAGTGTCTTTGGAAGAATATGTCCATTTCCTCTAATCTCTCAAATTTGTTGGCATAAATTTGCTCATGATATCCCCTTATCTGTTTAATGCCTATATTATTTATTATTTTGATGGCCACTTTATAATTTCTATTATTGATAATTCGTGGGTTTTTTGTGTGTGTCAGTTTAGCTAGGGGTATATCAGTTTTATTAATCAATTCTAAAGCACACTTTTGCTTTTATATATTTTGTCTGCACATCTTCCATTATTTTGATTTCTGCTGTTTCAATTATTTGATTTCTATTTTTATTTTAGTTTTATTTTACATTTTTCTTTTACTTCATTTTCCTATTCACTTTGAGTTGCTCTTCCTTTCATAGCTTTTTAAGGTAGAAACTTTGATTTTAAGTCTTCTTTTTGTAATGTATTTTCTATATTTTCCCAAGTTCTATTATTTTATGTGCATTTCACAATTTTTTTTTTGTTTTTTGATTTTGAAATTACTATTAATTTTGAAACATCTTTTAATTTACTTGGGAAATGTTTTCTCTGATCCACAGATTATTTAATATTTTTTTATTTTCAAATATTTAGAATTTTCAGGTATATCTTTGATGTTAATTCCTATTTTAATTCCATTAAGTCAGAGATTATTCTTTATGATTTCAATCTTTTTAAAATATATTGAAATTTGTTTTATGGTCCAGCTTATAGTCTGTGTCGGTAAATGTTTCATGGGGACTTAAAAAGAATGTGTATTCTATATCAGTAGGTGTTGTCCTCTGTATCAATTATGTCAAATTAATTGATAATGTTTTTCATGTTTATATCCCTACTTTTGTGTCTACTAATTCTATTAGTTAATGACAGCAGAATATTAAAATCTCTAACTATATTTTTGGATTTTCTGTTTCTCCTTTAATTGCTTTTGAATTTTTTGCTTAATGTATTTTTAGGCTCTGTTATTAGTGCATATATAATTAGGATGACTTTGTTTTAATGGTGAATATACCCTTTTAACATTAATGTTGATAATATTTTGTACCTTGAACTCTATTTGGCTGATACTACTCTAGCTTCTCCACCTTTCTTATGCTTCAAGCCTATGTTGTATATCTTCTTTATTCTTTGATTTTCAGTATTGCTGTATGTGTACCTTCAAAGTCATTTACTTACAAATAGCATGCATTTGGATTGCTTTTAAAATCCATCATGACAAATTCTCTCTTAATTGGAGTGTTTTATTAATTTATATTACTGTAATTTTAGTATGGTTGGATTTAAGTCTACTAGCTTCTATTTATTTTCTCGTTGTTCAATTTGGTCTTTTATTATCTTTTTCCTCCTTTATTATTTTTTCTGAATTTACTGACTTCTTTTTAATATTCCATTCATGCTATTCACAAAATGAATTCTAAAGAAATAAAGACATGAGGAAAAAATTCTTTTATATTTACTATCTTTTTACCATTCTCACATTCTTCATCTTTTGTGTAGATCTGTTTCTCTATTGTTATGTTTTTCCTTCAACCTGAATAATTTCCATTAGCATTTTTTTTTGTAGTATATTTCTGCTCTACTAGTGACAAGTTTTCTCAGCTTGTGCTCATCTGGAAATGTCTTAATTTTTATTTGATTTGATTTTTAAAAAAAATTTTTATTATGTTCAGTTAGCCACTGTGTAGTACAACATTAGTTTTTGACGTAGTGTTCAATGATTCATTAGTTACATATAACACCCAGTGCACATCCCAACACGTGCCCTCCTTAATACCCATCACTCTGTTACCCCTCCCCCACCCCAGACCCTCAGTTCGTTTCCCAGGGTCCATAGTCTCTCATGGTTCATCTCCCTCTCTGATTTCTCCCTCTTCAGATTTCCCTCCCTTCCTCTATGGTCCCCTCGTGCTATTGCTTATGTTCCACATATGAGTGAAACCATATGATAATTGTCTTTCTCTGCTTGACTTACTTCACTTAGCATAATCCCCTCCAGTTCCATCCATGTTGATGCAAATGGTGGGTATTCATCCTTTCTGATGGCTGAATAATATTCCATTGTATATATGTACCACATCTTCTTTATCCATTCATCTGTTGAAGGGCATCTCAGCTCCTTCCACAGTTTGGCTGTTGTGGACATTGCTGCTATGAACAATGGGGTGCATGTGCCCCTTCTTTTCACTACAGCTGTATCTTTGGGGTAAATACCTAGTAGTGCAATTGCTGGGTCATAGGGTAGCTCTATTTTTAACATCTTGAGGAACCTCTATACTGTTTTCCAGAGTGGCTACACCAGCTTGCATTCCCACCAACAGTGTAAAGGAGTTTCCCTTTCTCTACATCCTCACCAACATATGTTGTTTCCTGTTTTGTTAATTTTTGCCATCCTAACTGGTGTAAGGTGGTTTCTCATTGTGTGTGTGTGGTTTTTTTTAAAGATTTTATTTATTTATTTAACAGAGAGAGACAAAGCGAGAGAGGGAACACAAGCAGGAGGAATGGGAGAGGGAGAAGCAGGCTTCCTGTGGAGCAAGGAGCCTCGATCCCAGGACCCTGGGATCATGACCTGAGCTGAAGGCAGATGCTTAACCGACTGTGCCACCCAGGTGCCCCTCTCATTGTGGTTTTGATTTGTATTTCCCTGATGGCTAGTGATGTTAAACATTTTTTCCTGTGTCTGTTAGCCATTTGTATGTCTTCTTTGGAGAAGTGTTTGTTCATGTCTTCTGCCCCATTTCTTGACTGGATTATTTGTTTTTTGGGTGTTGAGTTTGAGAAGTTCTTTAGAGATCTTGGATACCAGCCATTTATCTGTAATGTCATTTGCAAATATCTTCTCCCATTCCGTGGGTTGCCTCTTAGTTTTTGTTGACTTTTTCCTTTGCTGTGCAGAAGCTTTTATCTTGAAGTCCCAAAAGTTCATTTTTGCTTTTGTTTCCCTTGCCTTTTGTTAGTGTGGCTGATGTCAAAGAGGTTACTGCCTATGTTCTCCTCTAGGATGATGGATTTGATGGATTCCTGTCTCACATTGAGGTCTTTCATTTTGATTTTATTTTTGGAAAATATTTTCACTAGGTAACCTATTCTAGATTGACAGATTTTTTTTTTTTTAAAACTTCGGTAATTTTAAGATTTCTTCCACTGTCTTTGGTTTGCATTATTTCTGATGAGAAGTCAACTTTTATTCGTCTTATTGCCCTGTTTACAATTCATTCTATTTCTCAATCTATGTGTTGAATAGATCTGTTTAGCATTATGAAATGCTGTTTTAATCTAAATCTGTGGTTTCCATAAAATTCACTATTTTTTGTCTAGGTGTGGTTATCTTGATGTTTATCATTCACATGGTTTATTGAATTTCTTGGATTTTGTGGTTCAAGTTTTTCTAATATTTGGACAATTTCAGACATTATTTCTTCATATGTGTTTCTGCACCAATCTCTTTCTTCTCTCCTTCTGGGATTTTGATTACATGTATGTTGGACTGCTTGAAATTGTTTCACATGCCCAATATAATATTGGATGTTTCTACCCTTGTATTTGTTGACAGTTTTTGCTTCATATATTTTGAATCTATGTTAATAGGAGCACAAAATTTTAGGATTTTGCTATTATCATGCTCTGCTATACTCTGTAGTTTTTCAAATCAAAACTCAGCTGAAGCCAAAGTCCTGATTGAACTTCAAATTGTTTTACTGGGTCCCAGATTTCTTTCCCCTAGAGTAAAGCAGAAACATGTGGCCAGTACTCACAACTATACTGATCACTGTTAACTTGGAAACATGGAAATACCACCTATTTGATGTTGTATATTACTGTGAGTCATTGAGTTACACCTCCCACCATGCCCTTTCTACTGGTTAAAAAAAAACCCTACAATATTTCATTTACCCAAGTCAAGCTTCAAGTATCATAGTTTGGCAGGATATAGCAGAGCCTTAAACACTTCTCTTGTGTTGCTGTGGTTGAGTCCCAAATTTTAGTAGTTCTCTTTTGTTTCCATTCCACAGAGTTCCAGTTTTATCATTGCCTATTGCTTAATTCCCAACATAAATATATGCTTGAAGTATGAAACTGTTCCTTTCTTTCTGTTACTGCCAGTTTCTAAGAACAGTCTATCTCTGCTGTCTGTGTTGTCACTGCTCTTCTCTCTCTTATCTAGTTGTATTGCTCAAGTTTCAATTTTTCTTCCCTCCCCTGGAAAGATTATTTTTATAGCATTTATTGTCACTTATAATGCCTTTTATCTTTATTTTCTGAATTTCTACTGCATTTCACTACATATTTATTAGATTTTAGACTTAGGTGTCCTGTCATTATCTATATCCCAATCTCTCTAAAACTTAAGCTCCTCCTGCCAACATTCTCTCCACTATTTCTATCTGTGGTATCACAATTTCTTAAGTTGTTAAGTTTTAGAATCTTAGATTGCTCATTAATGCCTCCCTTTTCTCTTTATTCTCATCACTTTCCTGGCTTATTTCTAATAATGCATCTTTTTATTCTCTACTTTGCTCCTCATGACTGGATTATCATAACGTCCAATTCTAAAATAAAGTACAAGTTTCATGTCCTGAGTTAAATCCCAAATTATTTTCTCAATTTGATTTCTCCTTTTCCATTACATAAATTCTTGAATCCTGTTGGACTTTTCTATAAAATACCTTCTGGTGATTTTGTATACTTAAATAGGTATAGTTTATTCAATTGGTCTCTGCCTCCTATGAACTCATAAAAATTATAATCTATCTGTCACCCATTACCATATATTACCTAATTTTATCTAGCTTTTTAAGATCATGTGATGTTAGTTATTGTTTTTATTAATATTTCATGAATATATGGTATTAAAGCAATATAGTCAATGCTAATAATTATAACTGATCTTTCTCTTGAGCATCCAGAGAATATAGCACAAAGCTTGACACAGTATTTTCCAAATATATGTGTTGATTGTATTAAGGAGTGAATGAACTAAGAATTTTCCATTATTTTTTTCTATGTAACAATTTACTGGTGACCAAAAGATGACTGTGCTTATAAATGACTGACCATTCACCTGGAGCCAAAATTTTTGCCCTGTATTCTATGGGGACTGTTTACTTGAGAGCCCTGAGATAAATGAGTGGTTAGGGAACTCAGCCATGACCTGAGCCAAAGACAGAAGCTTAACCAACTAAGCCACCCAGGTACCCCTCAAATGTAGAATTTCAATGGAAAAGATACCTAACAAATCATACTTGTTCTTGGTTTCTTTATCATGACTTATATAGGTTAATAAATATTTTCATATTAAATAAACTAATTTCTTCAATTTCATGCACCAAGTCTTTCTATTCCTTTCAATCTTTAATTTTTTTTTTTTTTTGTTATAGAAAAACATTTCCATGCCTCTTCCTCTAAAAGAAGCTTCTGGGTTGATAGTAATTGACTCTTTTTAGTTCACTTTTACCAGGAAAATCCCTGATTGGTTAGAAGTAGGTAAGTATCACAAATTATTTCATCTTTAATATTTGGTCACCTTATTGATACTGTATTCAAAATCAAAGGAAGCATTTACATGATAAGCTATATGGAATAATTTGGCTTAGGCCCAGTGGAAAACTTTAGGGAATATTCAGGGCTGTTTATAAGTAAATTACCCCTTCCTTTCTCTAGAGTAAGCTTTAACTCCCAAGTCAGCAAGACTTGTTCAATATCCCAGTGGTTGTGTTATGAGATCAAAAGAAGTATGTTACATTGCACCTTGAAATAGATTAAAAATATATAAAAAGTTTTCAAAAGTCATATTGTTGGGATTATTGATCAAATTCAATAAATAACATGGAATGCATGTTTACATTTACTAAGGTTCAACAATTATTTTCTAGGATTTATGATGAGTCAGTTATATTTTAGAAAAATCATTACATCAAATGATCATGAATTAAAAAAAAGAAGCATAATGCTATTCATTTTACTATTACGAATGATTCCTCAACTGTTTCTACCTTAAAAGAACTTAGAAAAAGTCAAAATTATTCTGCTTAGTTTTTTTTCCTGGAATGTTTAACAAATGCTCTTATTAAATTTTTCTTGCCTATAAGGAAAGAAAATTCTAATACCTTTCTACAACTTCCACATATAACTGAAAAAATGACCAGTTAAATGAAAAAGAGCTCACTTAAAAACTGGTAATTGATTTAGAATTTAAAAACCTTCTAATACTACATATATTTACAACCACTGCTAGGTACATTTCATTTTAGATTTTAATTTTATCAAAGAAAAAAATTTTCCTATTTGTTCAGGGTTTTAAGTTCAGAAATAATCTTAAAAATATAATTTCTAAAGGGCCATAAATTCAAATGTTGTTAGACATAGTGCAGCTTTATACAACCAATATAAAACAAATTTAAGAGAGCCCATACCTTTCTCTCTCTCTCTCTCTCAAATAAATAAATAAAATCTTAAAAAAAAAAAAAAAGGAGGCACCTGGGTAGCTCAGTTGGTTGAGCATTTGCCTTTGGCTCAGGTCATGATCTCAGGGTGCTGGGATCGAGCCCTTCGTTGGGCTCCCCACTCAGCGGGGAGTCTACTTGTCCCTCTGCCCCTCCCCCGCTCATGTTCACGTTCTCTCTCTCTCTCTCTCTCTCTCTCAAATAAATAAATAAAATCTTTAAAAAAAAAGATAGCCCATACTTTGTTTTGACCAAATTGTCAAAATCATTTTATCAAATTCCCTCTATTGTATGGCCATGCAATTTGGCCTGGAAAAGCCTATATAGCAGCCACACTGGTGCATATAATTTCAAATCTGATGAACTTTGTTCATTTGTGTTCTTATTCATAAGAACATGGACATGTCATAGTACACAGTTATATAATTATAATCATTAAAATAGATTTTAGAGACCATAACTTTCTTATTCACTGGTATTTCTCAGAGTATCTGATACGATACGCATGCAGTAAGTAGTTGTGGAATGAATATATGAAATATCTGTCTTTTCCACTAGTATTTAGAACGTAATTGTGAAATAGTAGTTGGCATATTACTGTTGTTACTGCCATTTTGTTTGTCTTGTTTAATGTAGCTTTTCATAGACATTCAATGCCCAGCAGAAATTTATGGTTTAACTTGGGAGATGAGGCTTTAAAGGGCAGAAGAAAAGAGAATGGGGTCAGGATGGTCTCTTTGGTTCTGGATTATTGTGTGACTCTGGGAAAATAATTTAACATGTTTGAATCTGTTTCCTCATTTTATAATGAAAAGTCTGGATGTCTTGGGTCAATTTCAGACCTAAACTTTTATGGGTCTATGTTCTGGACCTAAATGTTTAAGTGTCTATAAATAATTCTCTGGGATTCCTGCAGTTGAACTATTATTATAGTACCTCTATAGAACCCCCCCCCCACTTTGAGACTTATAATGAATAAAGGAAGAGGTGGACATTGACCATGATCATGCAAACAGATTGCTTTTTAGTTATCTGAAAATTGGTTCCCTTAGCACTATCTGCTACAGGTGGGTTTGCATGATAGAACTAATGACATGCATTTGTCATACCTGGATTGGCTAGCATACCTCAGTCAAGTCTGAAAGTCAGAGAATGTATGTCAGGAGGACTGCATGTATTTGCAGAATAACCACCATCCTGGTTGGTGCTGACAGTAGTTCACCCTCTTGGAAGGAACATAGTTGTACTGCCTGCAAAGTGTTGTAGAGAAACCAGAGCATTTGCCAGAAATCACTGACAAGGAGCAGTGGCTATGGAATGATTTTTCACTATAGTTTGATGAAAGTGAAGATTTTAATTGGATGAGGTGGTATTCATCTATTAGGCACATTCTTTGCTAGTATTATTTCAGAACTTTATTAAGTACCTTAATTGGGGCCACCAGCAATCCTGTCATTGTAGTAAAAATGCATACCAAATGCTGATTTCAATTTTGCTGTGTCCTATATTGAGAATTGCTACTGATTTGCCCTCCCTCTTTGTTTTGCAGATTTCCTAGGGATTCCATTTAAAAAAAAATATTTCTAAGACCTAATATTTTGGGGGATTTTTTTTCCTACTGGGTTAATTATTTTGCATGCATTAACTCATTGAGTTTTCATAACTGGGGAAGTTTAGGTGAAGTAACTTTTCCAAAATCTCAGAGGAGAACACTGAATTCCTACCCAAAGACTTCTGAGTCTTGAACTTCAGTTACTAATAACTAAGCTCCATATCTCTGCAGCTTTTTGACATGTTTGTGTGCCTTCTGTGTTCCCACATGATTTCATTGCAACCCTGGTTATAAAGTGCCTCTGCTAGTGCTGCACATTAGGCCTGCACTCTGATTCTCTCTGCTTTGCTGCTCAAGGCTTTCTCCAAGGCAGAAGAGGCTGATCAACCCATATGCAGGTCCAACTCAGAAGTACAGAAAAGATGATGCCACTGGAAACAACCCTCAACCAGTGGTGTAGAAGTGAGTAGGTAAAGTTATCAGCCTTCCTAGCTTCGAGTGGAACAACTGTGAATCATGCTAGTCATGGTGTCTTTGAAGGTGCCCAATAGGACTGAGCCCTATATTTGTCCACATTGTTAATCAGCCCACTACAGGTACCCATAACTGGATTTTCTCCTTTCCCTGCCTCTCTCCCCACTTCCTCACTTTTCTTGCCTGGGAATTTCTCCCAAATAAATGACTTGCATCCCTGCCCTTGTCTCAGGCTGTGCTTTCAGAAGAACACAAACTAAGACAGTGGTTATTATGTTTTACGAGTGCCTGATTGTTAACTCTTGTAGTATATATTCTAAGTAATAATCCCTCTCTACTATTTTCACTTAGTTAACAAAGACCTATCGATTTTTTTCTTCCAAGTGTCACTTTCCTCTTTCCACAGTCCCCCTCCACAGACCTTTATCCTATTGTTTCTGAGGTATTGGGTTGGGTTTCTAGTTGGCATACCCTCCCCTACCATCTAAGAGCTCTTACAGACTAATAACATGTACATTTTCCTCCAGGGTTGGTTTTATCTGTCACTCTCCTGTTAAAAACCTACAATTAGCCTGAGCAATTTATCAAGTCCAAATTCCTCTGCCCGACCTCAGATACATTTTCTTCACAGAATTCTCCAACCTTGGTAAGTTCTATTGATTATCCATGTCTCTGAATTCTTAGAACACCCATAATCTTGCCATAGAATTTAACACATATTTGTTATCTTGTACTATTCTCATATTTTAATATTTTATCTTCATCCACTGAACTGTGGGCTCCTTGATGCCATAAACCATGCCATGTGGTTATTTTGCATTTTCCGTAATCTAGGCACAAAAGTGCTAGTCTAGAAATACTTTTCAACTGAATGATAACTCATTCTTGGAGACTTCCTAAAGGGGGAATTACCTATCTGATTTTGCAGATATATATTAGAACAAAATTAGGAAGGTATTTTGATTTGCTTAGTTTCTCAAAGCAAACAACAAATAAAGATCAGTTCTTTTAACTTGCAGTTCTAGAAAATGATTGTTGCTATTCCTAAGTGGCAAAAGTCAGCTTCAAAAGAACGCAAGATTTGCATGTGCTTTTACATCTAGAGCACTGTTAAATATTTGACCTCAAGGCAATGATAGAAAGGAAAATGAAAGCCTTCTCATGGACCCCCTAAGGACTTTTACATCTTGCAGCAAATTATTTTTAGCCAGGATGTCACTATTGTTTTGTCTCATTTTAAAGACCTCTCTCAGTATGTCTGTGGAACCCTATCTTGATTAATATAAGAGATTCTAGAGAGGGAATGATTGCACATTTTTAAACATCTTTCCTAATATTCTGAAAGTTACATTTTCTTTCGGCTTAATATTTTTTCAAAATATAATCTCTGGTAGGGGTTTATTTCTAGAAGCACATAAAATGCACTTGTTTAAAACCAGATAATAACACTAAAGTGTGGAAAATTCTAGTGTTTAAAATACTAATTTGCTATATTCAAGGGGTGTGTGTGTGTGTGTGTGTGTGTGTGTGCGTTTTCAGAAGATAGATGGGGGAAATACTTCTATAAAGTATCCAAAACTTGAGACCAAAAGATTTAATTCCCTTAGAATTATGTCCAGGTGTTTTTCCAGGCTGAATTTTTATAATTACTTAAGTATGCTCCATAGCAAAGGTCCTAATAGAAGCATCTAAATCTTACTGTGCAACCTCAGGAACAAAGATATTCTCTTAAAAACTTGATTGCTTTTCTATGGAAGCAGTTAGCTTTGATTTATATCGCTTCTGAAGGGAGCTTCGCTGAGGTTTTGAGTAATCCAATAAGGATCATATAATATACTCCCCTTTACATCTCATAGAGTTGCTATGTATGGAGCTCTTTGTTTATGATTCAGGAAATGGGCTAAAAGCTTCCTAGGTTCATCTCTGTTCACAAAATTTGTTCTTGGGGAAGTAATGGCCTTTTGCATTTTAATAAGCAGTAAATCTCAAGTATTACAATGTTCCAGTAACTAGCTATCTTTGGCAGTGTGGGCCTTTCCCTGTTTTTGGACCTTGTTCTTATTCAGCAGTTTGGATATGAAGGTAATTCTTATCTCATCACTATGTTTTATTTGAAGACGCTGCACTGAAGGATACCACCCACATTTCTTTCTGAAAATAGTCTGAGCCTCTTTCACAATTGCCTAAGAGGGATATGAAATATTAAGAGAAGCTTTATGAATGGCCAGAAGTTTTGTTGAAGTTATGTAACTTTACCTAAAAAGGCAATTGTATGCTATTTTACTTCATTTCCTTTTAAAATATTGATTCCTTAAATATTTGTAATTCATCTAATATTTACTGTAATGTTTTAAGTCCTGGGGATGAAACAAAAATGAATATGATAAAACCCTGGCTTACAACTGCTTAGGAAAATCTTCATATGAATGAACTGTATGGAGTCTAACCAGAGTGGACCCTTTTTGTGTTTTGTGACATGGGTGCTTTTCTAAGTAGTTTCCTTGGAGAATATATTTCCCTCAAGTAAAGTATCTTCAAAAAAGACCATATACATTAAGGCCCAATGTTTGGAAGAGCATTGAAATGCTCTTCAAACCTGTGTTTCCTCAAACCTCTTCTGTTTTGAACCATCAAACAAAGGTGTGGCTTCCGTCTTCAGAAACTTCTAATGGGAGTTTTCATCAGGATACGGTCGTTTTTACCTGGCTCTTTGGCCTTACCTATGACTTGACATGCCTACAGCACAGTGATGTTAGATCCTGATTGGTTTAATTTGATCTGAACAATTGCTTAACAATCAAGTCAGTTGTGGTTAATTTGATATCGTGGTGCAGATGTGTTCCTAAATTTTAATTTAATGACTAGCTCTGTTTCTTTACAGCAAAACTTTCTCTAATATTATGTGATTAAATTTTTAAAAAATTTTCCTTTATGAACATTTAGGCAGCTTAAGACCGTGTAATATGATGATAACTTAAAATACAGTTAAAACATTCACAGAAAATATTCACAGAATAAGAAACGGTACATGAACATGTATTTTCTAGGTATATCGAAAGGGATCGCATATTTCTCCTGAGGTCAGTATCTTCATAAGAACACGGAATTTAGAACTATAAGAAATCTTTTAACTCTGGTCTGAATTCCTTCTTCTATATCTAAGATGGAGGCTTTTAAACGAAAAGTGATATGTCCAGGATAGAAGCAGAGCTAGAAAATGGGCAATGGACTTTAAATTTAGTTTAAAATGAATGTACTGAATTCATTATTGTATACATTGGGTGCTTTCATTTTATTTCTGTTAGAAGTTTTCTTCTAAATATCAATATGCACCGTGAATAGGAACACATTTGCTCCTCTGCCTCCCTTCTTTCCACAAGTATTTACTGAATGCCTCTTACATGCCAGACCCTAGTCTAGGTATAAGTGATACAGCAGTGAACACAGACAGGTGGTTTCAGTGCCGGGAAACTTAACATGCTGGTCAGAGAGGCAACAAACAAAGAAACAAAAAATGATCGAGTGAAATATCACATAGCCATAAATGCTATGCAGAAAGTTAAATTGGGTCATATAAAGGGAGTACCTGGGTGGTGACTATAGACTGAGTAGGCTGGGAAGATGACTACCTTAGTCAGCTTAGGGTCTATAACAAACTACCACAGACTGTGTGGCTTAAACATCACACTCTTATTTCTCACAATTCTGGATGCTGGGGTGACCAAGATCAAGGTACCAGCAGGTTAGGTGTGTGGTGAGAATCCTCTGCCTCGTTCGCAGTTGGTGCCTTCTTTTTGTAACTACACACGGCAGAGGAAGAGATCATTTCTTTGGTATCTCGTTTTGTATGAACACTAGTCCTTTTATGAGGAAGCTTTATTCTCCGGACCTAGTTACCCTGCAAAGGACCCACCTTCAAATGTCATCACACTAGGGATTAGGGCTTCAACAAATGAATGTTGGGAGGATACAAACATTTAGTCCACAGCAATGACATTTACAATGAGATATAAGTGAAGTGGAACTATATACATAGATTGGGGTGGAGCAACCCATGGAGAAAGAAGGGCAAGGACAAAGAATTTGTAGTGGGAACAAACCTAGCATATTCAGGAAATGGGGGGAACACTAGTTTGTTTGGATTTGCACTGTCCAACAGAACTGTCTGCAATCACAGAAATCTTTGAGCTGTCCAATATGGTAGCCATTAGCCACATGTGTCTGTTAGACACTTGGAATGTAACTGGAGTAAATGAGGAACTGAGCTTTAAATTTTATTCAGGTTTAATGGATTTAAATTGAAGTTGAAATAGCCACATGTAACTAGAGGCTACCATACTGGACGGCACAGATCTGGGGTATCATGGATAGGAGGTGGCCAGTGTGGTGAGTCTGAAGGAGCGGACCAAAGGAATAGGGAGGGACTATATCATAGAGGTCTTTGTAAAACAAAGAGAGAAACTTGGTTGTTCTTCAAAGTGGATTTGGAAATTATTGGGATCTTTTAAGCAAGACAATGGCATGATCTGATTTTTCTTAAAAGGGCCACTTCAGCTTCTGGGTAGAGAATATAGGTAGCAAGGATAGAGAGGGGGTCTATCAGTATCCCACTGGGAATTGACCTTTTTAGGAATACCTTTTTTTTATGTGGAATTTTAATATTTGATAGACTAATGAAGGGAAGAGAAGGATAACAAAAAAAAATAAAAAAAATGCTCAGATTTTTATTTGAGCAACTGGGTGAATGATGGTGCCATTTACTGAGTGAGGGTAATTAGGAGAAGATCAAATATGAGGGGTAAGGAAGTTTTATTTATTTATTCTTGAATTTATGTCATTTTGGCCGTATAAGATTGAGATGCCTCCTACACACATATAGAGATGTTACATAAGGAGCTGAATACACTATTATTCTAGTCTGGAGTTCTACTGAGGGAATAGGGCTAGAGATACACGGAGTCATAATAATACCTAACAGTGTATATACGTCATACACACATAAATACTCACAAAATCTGGAAAAAAAAAAACAGAAAAGTAATGGAACTACTCTTTCTATACAAGTAGATTACTTCAGCATAGCTGCTAATGCAAGAATTATTTGCAAATCAAAGTAGCATTCATTATTAAAATAAATATCTTGACCACATGAATGAGGAAAATTCCTATTACGAAAGATGGTGCTCTGTATGTACTGAGAGATTTCTCAGAATCAGCAAGGAAGTCTCGCCAAGATACTGTGGTCATTTTTTGCCTCTCTCCCCTCCCTCTCAATTTTTCAACCCACTTCCTGCATGTAGTATATCTGTATAGTACTTGTAAGGTTTCTAGAGACACTCCAATGGCTCTATGTTGATTATGGCCAGTGGGGGTGTCCAGGGAACTTTGAAAGTAGCCACCATTATCTCTTTTCTAGACTATTGTGGTGGCATCCTGTTAGTCTCATCCTTCCCAAGATGTCATCTTTTGTTCACAAAGCAATGAACCAAGCTCTTCTCTCCGCTACATAAGTCAATATTACCAGTCCTAACTTTGCTAAACATTAGAAACCATTCAGGCACCAACATAAGGCTTTCATGTGACTGAATTTTACTGAACAGTTGAGGATGGGTAAAGGAAGGCTACATTTTAACACTACATTGCATATTAGCTTTCTATGTTCTTACAGACACCTGGGCTTTCTCATGGTCATCAGTTCTATGAAGTCCTGGGCTTGGGCTAGGCCGTCTGAGGCATTTCTATGGGTTTAAGGAGCGTGCATATGTGTTAATGGGGTTACTAGAAAGGAATGGACTATAGGAAGTCAGAAGAAAAGGGAAAGTCAGAAAATGAGGGAATATCTGTTTAGGACATCTTGGAAGGCTTAGAAAGCATGCATATAGAACATTTAATTAAAAATTTCTGGTAGTGAGGTATTCTTTTGCTGGTAAAATGAACAAAAATACATACATCTCTCATTCAGATTCTCTCTGGCTTTGGAACAACTAGCTAAACTTTTAAATAAAGAACTGCTTAATCATTGATGGATCAGGTCTGAGAATCTAGGAAAAGCAGTATGCACACATTTTCACGCTCATCCTTGCTATCAGCAGTGGTAAGGCTGTGGCTAAATAAATGATGATATATGGCAGGAAAAACGAAACAGCAGCCTCTGTATTTCCCTCAATTAGAGGTAGCTAGAAAACTTTACTATGACAACAGAACTAGACACCATTAACATGTGCTATACTTTCAAGTTTATCCACTCTTCTCTGCTATCATTCCAATTCAGTCATCCCCTTCTTCTCTCCCTCCCTCTGTTCCACTCAGTCTCTCTTTCTGAGAGACTGCCTCATCATGCCTACTACAGTCCCTGGCGCCAAGTGGGTAGTCAATAAATGGTTGCTGAATGAATGCATAAATCAAGGATTTTATTTATTTATTTATTAAATTTTATTTTATTATGTTATGTTAATCACCATACATTACATCATTAGTTTTTGATGTAGTGTTCCATGATTCATTGTTTGCGTATAACACCCAGTGCTCCATTCAATATGTGCCCTCTTTAATACCCATCACCAGGACATTACCAAAGGCAAGGGAAGCAAGGGCAAAAGTGAACTATTGGGACTTCATCAAGATAAAAAGCTTTTGCACAGCAAAGGAAACAGTCAACAAAACCAAAGGACAACCGACAGAATGGGAGAAGAGATTTGCAAATGATATATCAGATAAAGGGCAGTATCCAAAATCTATAGAGAATTTATTTATTTATTTATTTTTATAAAAGGCTATCATTGTTCACAAGATTACATTACATCTTAGAAGACAGAACCATGTGTAGGCACTTCACTGGTACAGTGTTTCTCAAACTTTAGTGAGCACAGGGTCCCCTGGAGGGATTGTTGAAACTCACCCCCTGAGTGTCTGATACACTGGCTGTAGAATTAGTATTTTAACAACTTCCTTGGAAATGCTATGCATCATTCAAGGATGAGGCTTTGAGAAGCACTGCCCTAGGATAATCTTTCCAACCTCAGTCTTAATGCATATTCAGTTATGATACACTCTATCTACAATCCAAAATCTGTTACATAGTTAAGATAGGAGCAACTCTAAATCATTCCTGTAAATGTGTTGAGTATTCCTCAACTTTTGTTACACAATGTTTTCCTCAAGAATTTCTTGATGTTTAAGATTATGCAAATATTCTGAAGAAAAGTCTGTCTAGGAATCATAACTTTTTTGTAATGTTGCTCACAATGTAGCCTCTTGTTATATTAGGGTGATATCTGGAAGGCAAAATGAAACTAAACAATAATCATTCTAGTCCAGTTGAGGAAAAATTTTAAAGCCAGAAATGCCACATCTGTTGGATCTGGTCTTTTCTTTGGGGTAAAGTCTATATAACTTTCTTATTTAGAATATTCAGTACATGGAGATTAATTTAAATGTAATAACACTTAATATTTCTGTGGCCCTTTATCTAAAAGAAAAATACAAAAAGATTAGATAGGCAGGCACTATTTATGAAATGAAGCTTTTCCTTTAAGTTGTTTTAAATTATGCTTAGTTTATAAGTGACAGAAGACTCTAAATAGCTACCTAGGACCAAAAGCAAATGAAATAGTGGGGTATTAACCTGTATTTGTACCAAAATATTTTATAATCATTAGTAGCCAAGGTAATTCCCAGCTGACATTTACTAGAGGACTAGCCAAGCCTTACGTGACTTGGCTCCTGACTAAGCTAGGCACATCATTACAACTTGCATTTGCTTTTTTATTTGCTTTTGAATGGGAAACCACTCTTTGTTCAATGGGTCTCAAACTGTTGAACAGCATCAGTCCCTGGAGGACTTGTGGAAGCACAGATTTATGAGTCCCACCTAGATGGGTCTCTAAGTGGGATTTCTTAACATTTAAAGCATGTGGTGGTGCTGTTGCTGGGAAAATTGAGAGCCCTATTGTAGGTGCTATTTGGGTAATTGTAAGGGGTCCAGCAGATCCAAGAAGATCCTATTTATCCTACTTATCCATGGCTAAAGAGAGAATGAAGGTAATTTGTCTAGAAACCTGGAAGTCTATTATTCTAAGAATAGTTTTATTCTTCCAGAAGGAAACCTAAACAAACAAACAAACAAACAAAAAACTCTCCTATCCTCATGTCTGCTGAGTACACATCTGACTTCTTGAATTTGTACTTCAAGCAATCTGTGCACCTCAGACCTTCTGCACATACGAGACAGTTCTCTTTGTATTGTTCTAGTCTCATTAAATTCTTTGCTTATAACATTTCAAGGTATTTCTTCTTATTATAAACTTAAAAACTTCTAGTTTTATTGTAATGTGTTAGAAAGTCTATGTTGACATAAACTAATCAAGAGAATTTTGGACTGGGAGATTGATTGTGATAAGCAGATCATTTCAGTACATTTTTGGTCCCTAGGTTATTGGTAAATGGTTTTAGGACTAAGAAGATTGATTAGTTGACTTAAGTGTATTGAGATAAGTGTAAACTTATCTTAGGACAAAGGCCAAATGGCAAAGCTTATTTCAGTTAAGAAGAAAAGAAGAAAATTAAGAAAACAACAACAATGAAAACTGTCAATGCTTAATTGGTGTCAGAAGCTTTCTAAACTTTAAGGCTGCCAACAGTTTTACTTTGTTGTGATACTCAGCAACTTAAGTGCCACTTTAATTACTTTCATTATTAGTGGTCTAGATCTCAGGTACTCCTTTCCTAAGTAAAATGTTCCTTGTGGGTATCTTACAATTCTCTCTGGCTAATTCTTCTCCTTGACATTATTTAGTGTAAACAGCATTTGGTGAAATTTTTAGTGTAAATGGGTGTCATTTTTCTTCCCAGGCGGTGGGTGGATGGGCAGCTGTCTCTGTACAAGGAAGGACTGAGGAAAGGTGTCAGGTGGGAGAATATCCAGAGTACATGTACCTCCTATTCTGGCTTTACCATCCTATAGCTTGTTTTCATTTAGGCATATTCATGAACAATTCATGATTTTCCATAGTTTAGGTTTTCCTTAGTTTATTACAGCACTGTTTTTAAAGTTACATATTTTATTACTTGCAGATAGCCATATATCTGCAATAAAATATATACATATTTTATATATCTGCTATATATATAAACTTTTTCTGGAGAGAGAGGGAGAGCGTGCACGTGCAAGAGAGAAAATATATCTTTTCTTTCTCTGGATGCATAGGCTTACTTCTTTTCCTTTGATAGCCATAGTGATTGTGATTTGCTGGATTTCTGTAGGATTTGTCATTATTGTTGTTTTGTTTTCCATTCTGCAGCTTGGAATCTTTGCAAGTACTGATATAGCTGCAGTTTTTGCAGAATCTACAATAAGTTTAATTCCCGAGGTTAAAAAGTATATTTGGTGGCTGGTTGGTTAAGGAGAGTGAGACAAGGTTGGAACTCTAGAAAGGACAGCATCTTGGGAAATCATGTTTTAGCTTGTCTTTCTCTCATTAGAGAAGTATCTGCATTGTTATGCATATGTCATTTTTTGTGCTGTACATATGTGAAATATATGATTTATTAATTTCACATAGAAAAGTAAAGTTTAAATACTGAAATTATTTCTATCATATGTCCAACGGAAAAACTAGTTATAGATCATTATGAGACTGTCTTATGTTTCTAGAATACTAGAAAGCTCAGATTTTTTCTAAATTTTTATTTTAAAATTTTATTTATGATTATTACTTTTTTTGTAGCTTTTCATTCAGTCCCACAAAGTCATTAGGTGAAGGAATGTGTTATTTTGACAGTTGAAAAAAAGAGCCCTTTGTAGAGCCTGTCTAGACAAAAGACACAATGGTTTTCATCGTCTTGTAAGGAAAATGCAGGTTTGTGCTCCTGCTAATATTTATTAAGGTATATGGTAATCTGCTTATTGAAAGTCACATTGAATAGCTCCCTCTGGGCCAGAGGTTCTCCTGAAATGTACAGAAAATTGCTTCTCCTCTTCTTTTTATGTTAACAACATTATTTCAAAAAATATTTCCATAATTCTTTTCCATTCCCACTCTATGGAGTCAAAGATGTGACTAGCCCCCAAAACTGGTGTTGAACCTAATACAAGCTTCAGTTCTCTGCTACCTTTTTCTATTTCCTTCATTTTTTATTTGCAAAACATCCAAAGTATACTTTTCAAAAAGTATAGCATTGTCAGTCAGAGAAAAGGTATTCTTGCATGTGACTGATCCATTTTCTTTCTGAACAAACAGAGTTTGGGTGTCAATAATTACCCTTATAAAATGCCTGAGGTTAATGGCACACTGGTTTCTGCAAACAAGAGGAAAAAAAGATTCTTATTCTTAGCTACAGGGAGCTTCTTTAAACCTAGTCCAGAGAACTTCCCCAAGAGCCCAGCTGGCTAGACAATATAGAATTAGGTTTAAAAGTAAATTTTTCTTCTTTCCTGAAGAAAAGAAAAATCACTTGTAGAAATTCAGCTAATAATCTGCTCTAAAGCAATCAGTCAGCTAAACAGAGCCTCACCATTTTTTGTTTTTTAGCTAGGGATAAGAAAATCTGTTGCAGAGATGTTATAAAATTTTAAGTAAATCATATGATTTATATTGAAATAAAACCTGGACATTCCTACTTTATCTGTATATGTAATTTTGTCTTATCAGATCATTTTGGATTCTTTTTCTTCAGTAATTATAATGATAGGTTGTTAACTGCCATAAAACTGCTGTTTTCAGACTATTCGCCACTCTAGAACAATCTCTTTTTGGATGGAAGCAATGAGGGGAAACTCAAAGCAGATAGTTCTTTTTGTCTCCAAAGTAATAGCAGGTGCCAGGGCTCAACATATGTGTCAGTGGGAAGTTTGAGTAGCTTGTCTATTAAATTGTGAAGTTTGCTTACAGTTTCCCTTGTGTATGGTGACTTTCCCTTCAGAGAATACCAGTGATCATTTCTTCCCTTTTACTGACTGACTGACTGATTGCTCTGAGCTAGTTATCACCAAACAAAGGAGACAGCAGATTGTTTTAAGAGTTACTGACAAATTTATTTTTCTTTTAACACTCCTTTGAAGAAGCACAAGATGAGCATTTTAGAATGACCAATGCTAGCAATGTGGTCATCTGTGATCACTTGTCCTGCTTTTTGCGATTCTGAACTCACTCTCTTTACTGTGTGGTTGCCAAATTTCTGGAAGTGCCTTCCTGAGTGCAGCCAGGTTGGATTAGTTTTCATTGTTACACTTGTTGAGCTGATTTTTTAGAGCAACTTTTGGACAAATTTGGAAAATTGGAAGCTTTGAAAGACCATACAATTTAAATAATGTCATTTTAACAGAGCTTATTGTTATTATCATTATTTTGATGCAGGTATCTGCAACATTCCAATAGACTGATCTTGGAAAGGAAAGCTATCATGTTGTGGAAAATTTAAAGGTTAAGAAATTTCAACAAGTAGGAAGAAATGACTGAGAATCAGGAAGAACTAATGAGGCAGTCACAGTGCTGACTGTGACTCCCAGCAAAGAGCAAAGACAAAACCAGACTCTGGGAAAGCCACTACATTAAAAATAATAACAGATTTCCCTGGCCCAAGAAAATTATGAAAATTGGCATATTATATATGAAATAGTGTCCTTATCATTCCTTGTTTGTTCATACATATAACCGGAGCTGTGCTTATTAAAGTTCATATCATGTTTTGTTTTGTTTGTGGAGGACAGAGAGCTCTGAGAATGACCTTATGAATATCATTACTAAAGTTCTGCAGCCCAGATTAAAGGAGCACAGGCAAAATGGTGTTCTAACCACTTGGAGTTTTTCCGCTGTGTTTTTTGGGGGGGTTATGTTTAAAATGTTTACTCACCAGCCTTCTACACTAGTGTATAATCTCCCCTGAGACAGTTCCCTGATCTATTTCACCTTTATGTGCCCTACTGCCATGCAACCAGACATACTACCATGCCTTGTACACAGAAAATGTGGAATAATTACGCACTGAATTGAAGTCATTGTGCCTAATCTATTTATAGATAACAGAAGGAAGTGATGACAGTTCATCAAAGCCAAGTAGCTAGTGAAGAGTTTGATCTTATTCACTTATTTACATTTGATTAATAAATACTTCAAAACACATGTGGTCATCACATGTAGAAACATCTAAATTTGAAGTGACTAGCTAGTTTTTAAACTTCAATCAGGAAAAATTGTGTTCCTGACAATTCTTCTGCAGCTGTGGAACAGAGAAAGTCATGCCATTTATTTTTGTACAGTACAAAAATCTAACTTGTGATCTAAGATTTTCACTATTGCCGCAAAGGAAACTGCTGAAGAGAATGTAGCCAAAGGCCTTCCTAGTGGGCAGTGGCCTTTTCCCCTCTTCTACGTCTTATGCCACTCACTTTATTATTACTCATATTGTACCTATATATGCATATACATTTTTGATGTCAAGTATTGGTGATGCTTTAGTGCATTACAAGGTTTGCCGACTCCATGAGGGCAGGGACCATAAATTGCACATCATTGTATTTTACGCAGCACCCACTGGATTGCTTTGCGCATAGCAGTTTCTCACATATTCGTTGATTGAATAAGTATTATACATTGGAAGGTATGTTCATTAGAAGCAGCGCTGGGGAGTAGCTAAAGCCTGGACTCTAGAATTAAATCACTGCCGAGTTGGAATCCTGGTTTCATCACCTCTTACGAGTTCATCACAAAGCCTCTTCTAAGCTCATGAACTTATAAGGAATAAAGGGCACAATGCAGGTAAGTCTTAGAGCAGCACCTGGCTCATAGTCAGTGCTTCCTGCATGCTAGTTTTTGTTCTGCATTTCCTACTATAAACCTTGTCTTCTGGCTAAATGAGTTACACTGATGTAATTTTTTGTAAAAAAATCTTTCTTCTAGATTCCCGTGATAGTAGTGTAAAACTTCGGATACCTTTTATCTTCACATCAATATTTTCAGCAGGATAGGTACTGTTATCTAGGTATGTTCTTTGGATTCTTCTCTACTTGATGTTACTTTTCATTTGGTGTGGGGTGGAGTTTCAAAAGAATTAAAAATCTTGTTCATCATTTAGATTTTGGGTAGTATTTTAGTGTCACTGTTTTTAATTAAAGAAGTGTCAAAATCTTGTCTAGAATGCATTATTGATAAATACCAGAGGGGTTTTGCTGGTATTCAGCATTACAGTTAAGGAATAGAGTTTGCCCAGGTGAAGCTTTGTCAATCATCTCCTTCTTATGAAGTTCTTGAAGAAGCTAAGCATATAAGGAATAAGGACAGATGAGATGGCATGGGCTGTTGTATGTGAGCTGGCCAGCAGTCTGATCCCCCCAAGGTGAGCTCTCTGGTCAGCTGTGTCAGAGGATCTGCCTCAGATTCATGACCCTAACAGTCAACAGTCTTCTCCTTGTCACTTTGCTTGTGCAACTTCTCACTTAGCTGATGATTCCCATCAATGAGAACTTCCAAGGGACCAACTCTCCATGTGAGAAGGAAGAAAGGATGAGATGGTGCGGCCTTGAGGGGACTTGGCATTATTTACCAACCCCACTCTCAGGAGGCCTTGGGTTTCTACCCACCAGTAAATGCTGTGAAACAGTGTCCTAGATGTGACCAACCAGATTAGTTTTTCCTCCTCTGAGGCAGGGGAAGGGAGATGGGAAGACTGATTAAGAAGTGAAAAGGCAAATTTTTCTTCCCAGTAGAGGCTAAAACATGTGTTCTCTTGAAGAGATTAGTCCTGGTTTTATTATTATTATTTTTTATTCTTTTACGTTTTTTTAGAGAGAGCAAGTGTGCGAGCTGGGGCCAGTGGCAGAGGGAGAGGGAGACAAAGAATCTTAAGCAGGCTCTGTGCCCAGCATGGAGCCCAATGCGGGGGTTGAGCTCACTACCCTGAGCTCATGACCTGAGCTGAAATCAAGAGTTGGATGCTTAACTGAGCCACTAAGGAGCCCCTCAATCCTGGTTTTAGACATGAAGTAATTTAACGCATGGATGTTTGCATCATTACTGACATATAATGGCCAAAACAAGTGTATGCCCTTTAAAGAAACTGTAAAGAATTGAATTCTCTTTTTTGTTTCTGGTATCTAATTATTCTTAATAACTGTCCTTACTACTTGGTATATTTATTTTCTTTGTTATTAATTTGAATAGTACTGGATTCCTCTGTCAGCAGAAAATACTTTAATAATCTTATATTATTTATAAATGACTTTCTATATATTTAAACACATCATGCATGTTCTAAAGTGGAGATTTTTATGTATTTTTAGAAATTCTAATAAAGAAAACATTTCTCAATTTTTGGTCATTTGTTTATTTTTAAATTCTGTTTATTTTAGGGTACTAGAGAAACTAGATTTATTTAATTGTGCCCCCAAATCCTTTAATTTGTAACTGTGGAATCCCTAGCTTTATAGCAGCTGATAATTAGAGGAAAATTTAATATTAACTAAGTTGTAGTTCTGATGAATATTATTTCTTGTTCTTAGTGTAAAAATGTGGACTTCATGGTTCTATATATACATATTAATATAATAATGTAATAACTGTAGCAATATTTAATTCTCATGTGAGAAATTTGTGATATCTTGGGCTTTTTGTGTAGCATAATGGAGGTGTAGTGATTGTGTTGGTGGTAAAAGCAAAAAAAAAAATAAAAATAAAAAAAATAAAAAAGCCCAAAGGGCAGATGATTGTAGAAGGAAAATAACATTTATTTTACCAATTGCCAGGTGCTAAATTGATCAAATTATGCATGTTATCTTATTTAACTCTGAAACTAACCTTGTACTATTGATATATATCATAGGAAAAAAACATGATTCAGACACAGGATGAATAGTTTGCTCAAGATCATTCAGTGAATAACATAGTAGAAAATGAATTTTACCCAAGGTTGTCAGGCTTCAAAGATTTTTTTTTTTTTTTTTTTTTAGTGTTTTCTCTGTGCTTAAAGATGTAATACCAATGTAACTTAAGCAGTGGGGCTTTTTTTCCTTTGAGATGGGACTCTTTCTACTATCATGTGAAGAAACTTGGGCTAGCCAACTGGAAGATGAGGCCATGGGGAAAGAAAGGCCTCAGGTGTTCTAAGCTATCACAACCATTCCAGCTGAGGTCCCAAACATGTCAGTGAAACCATCCTGTCCTGTTGATGCTAGACCAAAAGATCAGCCTAGCCAATCTAAAAAGTTATGGGAAATACAAAGAAATAATTATTCATTATTATTTTAAGTAACTAAGTTTTAGGATGATTTGTTATGCAGTAGAGGCTGACTGATACACATTTCACACGTTTGTGAAATGAAAAGTGTGAGATAAGTTACAAAGAATGTTTTAGAATCCTTAACTGGAAAGAGTTGGAACAATGTGATAAAGTGAAAGAGGAATGTTAACTTTAAATTCAAGTACAGCAACCTAAACAGTACATGGTATGTGTCATGTACTGTGCTAATTTATTTTTTAACGTACATGATCACTTTTAGCTCTTACCACTATCTCATGAGGTGGATATTATTTATCTCTATTTTACAGATGACTAAACCAAGATTCAGAATAGTTAAGTAACTTATCCAAGGTCACGACACTTAATAAGTAGCAATGCTAGGGTTTGAAATCTCATGGGGCTATTTGAAAGTCTTCTATTTAGCTTTCAAGTAGCCTCAAGATAGAAGTCATGGAAGAGTGGAAGATATGAAGAGAGGAAGTTCACAGGCAGATTTGCTTGGCTAAAGCTGTCCACTCAAATTATGAGAACCTGTCACTTTCTGATAGGGCAGCCTTACTTCTTTGTTAAAAATGATGGATTGGTAGGAAATATCCTGTGGTAAAGTTCAAGAAGATTATAGGATTAGGTTAGAAAGGGGAAAAAAGTTAAATGGAGAAGGAAAGTAAATGAGAGAAGAATATTGAAAAAAAAAATCCATGTGACAATTCTTGGCTGGGTCTAGTAGCAAGCCTAAGAAGTAGAGAGGCATGTGAAATGTGTTTGTGACAGTCTGAACCCAGGATTTAAGAGAGGAGAAAGCCATGGTTGGCAGATAATTTAAAAAATGAAGAATCTCAGCCTTATTCTTATAGCAGTCTCTTCATCAGCCTGGATACCTTGTCTTGGGCCATTTATATTCTCCTTGTGCCTGATAGACTTAAACTAATTTTGACTAGCTTATTATGAGCAGATGTTCATGTCATATATTAGTTATGATAAATTCACTTTTTCCCTCTTTCTCTTCTATTTTAGATGAATTGAAAACAGTATTGACAAGGTTTAACTTAAGTTTATAGCATACAAACTGCTACAATTTTGCACATGGTATTATTTGAATTATGCAGTTAGGTGGTATAAGCATCTCAAATAAAACTTTGCTCACAGGAGGGAATAAAACCATCAGGAGCAACATGTTTGAATCATGAGTATCTGAATATGTGTGTAATGGCAGCAACATTCTCCAATGAACAATGTATATGTAGATCTTCTCTTAACCAAAGAGTAATATGGCATAAACAAATTAAAAGTGGTGTCACATGACTTCACAGTCAAGTAACCAGAATATAATTAGTTTGATTTCATCTGGAAAGCAAATTCATTATTGCCAAGACAGTGATTCAGTGCTCTATGCTAAATGAACTAGAGGGGGATGTTTAATAGTCAATTTGCACTGTGTGTTTCTAAAAAAAAAAATTAAACTATGGTTATAAGGAAACTCTTTAAGATTTCAAAACTGAATGGGAAATCTTGGTATAAGAGCAAATAGATAGAAGTGTTCTCTAGTCATAGCAAGAATCGTTTGAACACTTATTCCATGGAAAGTAACTCTGTCTCTGGAGCAGATATATGTCTGTCATCCCTGGTTCACAGTCTTCCTTGCTACATTTAAGACACTAATGATTTGGATACCATGTGGAATAACTTAATGAACTACACATGTTTAATGGAAACATATTCATTACCAGTCTTAATCTATTTCAGAATCTCTTATAGAAACTCTCCACTATCAAACCATTTTCCGTGAAAATATATTGAAAAACCCAATAAAACTCCAGATATTTATTTTGCCTCCCTAGAACATAACAATAAAAATGTATTAAATTTGTATAACTCTTTACATTTTTATTGGCCTTCCATCATGTTGGTTCATTTGCTCTTCATTCTATTGGGATGGCCTAGGTGGGGAAGATGAAATTATACCCATTTTACAAATGAGGTGACTGAGTCTCAGAGACATAAAGTCCCCTATTTATGGTCACTCTGCTAACAAAAAATGAAAAGAGGAATAGAAGACAAATTCTCTAGTTTTGAGAGAAAAATCTCTTTATAAATTTGTTCTCTGTAGTACTAAATATATTTTTTACTCACCTAGGGAAAATTACATAAAGCCTCTGTGAAAGGGACATCTAAAAATCTGAGACTGACAATAGCTAGGAATAGTTTAAAGTAAGAAGTGTATATATTTCTTGAAATGTAGCTAAACCTATAGCTTTAATTCCAAGCATATACTGAAGTATCATTCCAAAACAATTCCTGTGTAAGTTTGATTCCCATTTTCAAAAATTACAAGTTCTAGGGATTTGGAGGTGTGTTTACTAAGGGCAAAGCCAAATGTGTAGATGTACAAGATAGGACTGTAAATCTTGTGAGTAAAGGCTTTTGTAGATTTCATTGCTAGTCCATCACATTCCCATCAATTAGGTATTTTAGAGAAGATAAATAAAAAGTAATCTATGACTAACAATGACTTTGAACTGGGCAAGAAGCCATATTTCATGTAAGCAATTTAGGTGATTTGAATTTGAAGACACAATAAAATAAAGACAACAAATACTGGGGCAGTTTGACTAGCAGGTGCTGTATATTAATGTTTTCAAATTTTCCCAAGGCATCATTGGTGTGATTCCCATGGACTTTAATAGAAGTTGCATGTTTAAAGGAAGAATTCTATAAAAATTGATAGTGAACTATGATAACATTATAGTTCTGTCTACCAACTGAATAAAATACACATGACTATGTTCAACTTAAATTCAGAAAAACACATCCTAAAGAAAGCACTAACTGAAATTGTTCTGTGGTAGTGTTCCTTTATTTGGTAACTAACAGTTGATATATACTATAGTTTGATTAAAAGATCTAGGACAGTATTTCAGACAATTAGACACAGAAGTGAATATATTTTTGAGAATTTGAGTATTCTCCAACATTTCTAGAAATTCATACACTCTAGCTACAATGTGACTTAACCATAAGATATTAGCATTCATTTCTCTTTTGTGTTCTATAATAAATGATATTGAGTTTAATTTATACCTAGAAAAAATTACCAGGTTTCCCAGACATGCTGAATTAGAATTTCTAGAGGTGACACTGGGAGACTTTTATTTAAAAAAAATTGTTCCTAGGGGATTCCCATAATTGGCTTATTTTGGGGGTTCATTGGAAGTTAATTTACTGGCAATTTTCTATTCTTGATCTTGGCTCCCCATTTTCCTCCCCTAGACCCTTTTCAGAAATTACCCTTTAAATACCCCATTTTCACTCATAATTCCCATACCTGTCGGTTCCTCTACATTTTGTTAATTATAGTTTCCTCAAGGATCTTAAATTTTCTTTAAATATCCACCTCCTGTTTGACCATTCTCACTCTCGTCTTTCTCATCTCACTTTCATTAGCAACATTGAGTTTTCTAAGCCTCCTTATAAGAATCATTCAGACTTTCTAGTTTCCTATGTAAACATTGTAACTTTAGTGTACTCAGCCAACTAGAAGCAAGAAACAGCAAGACCCAAAGTCAAATTTTTGGAAACTACTCCTAAGTGAATAAAAATATGGATAATGATTTATTCACTCATCCATGTATCCCACAAATGTTTATGGGCTTCTATATATATTGGTGTCGTGCTGCATTCTGGGGATTCATTGATGAAGTTAATTCCTGCTCTCATGGGAATGCCATTCCAATAGGAAAGACAAAAATAATTAATTAAGCAAACAAATAATTTGAGATAGTGATAGATTCTTTGAAAAACTACATAGCAAAGTAAGATGTTTATCTCAGCACAACTGAAAAGGCTAAAAATTTTAAAAGTTTGGTTAAATTATAGTAAATCAACCTGAGGAATACAATTTATTCATTTATAGTTTGCTATTATCAAGATTTCGCCACTAAACATGGAAAATACTTACGATGCAACATTTAGTGAAAAATATAGGATAAAGGTGTGTCATTATGTCTCTGTAGAGAAGAAATCAACATGGGAAGAGAATCCATTTTTGAGATCATGCCATTTTTATTACAATCCTACTTTGTATTAATTTATTTAAAAAGCATGAAATGTGAATATAGAGGTTATCTGTTAAGCAGGACATCAGATAACCTCTCCTCTCCTGCACTTGATTTTTCCTAACAGTAATGTGAGGCTTTATTTAAAGTACATTTGAGTCATCAAAAAGATGATACTTTGCTTCAGCCTAATTTCTGTGCTAAGTATATTTTATTGTTTATATATATATTTATATATATATAAATATATATAAATAATATAATTTATTAAATTATATTTAATTTTTCATAATCAGTGATATATACATGGAATTCAGTAGGGTAATAATCTATTAACCAGAATATTTGATCAACCAGAACACATCATTTCCCAATACCCTAGGTAAGACCGTTATTTATGGGCAAAAACAAATAAATTAAACCTCAACTCAAAACTGCTTTTTGTTACTCTTCAATTTCTTAGAGGATGTTGGTTACTAAATTAGAATCCTTCATTAGACTAATAATGAATCAAGTCAATGAGACAAAGGGTCCCTCAAGGTGAGAGCATAGAAATTTGTTTCATTTCATTTCCAAGTTATTGAGTGCTTGCTCTTTTCCTGTCATCAGATATTGGGGATTAGGAATTGTTAAATATATCTTATTTTTTTTGTCTTATTGTATACCAGTCATTCAAAACATACAGTGTTTGTGCCAGACTATCATATTAATGATTATAAGATGCATTGTTCAATTAAATACATCTGCAGTGCAGAAAAAGAAATAATGGTTATTAAATATGTATATTGCAATTTTTAGTGACATCTCAAATAAAAAAATTAAAATGTTAAATGTGCCTTAGGATCAAAGGTATGTAGTTACCTTCTGGAGAGGGTTTAAAAATTTACCTGCAGGTGACTCACTATAGTAAAATTCACAGATCCTGGACTGATACTGATACCGTGGAGGCAGCTGTGACAGAGAGTAGGTTCCAAAATGGGGATGTATTCTATTCAGATACAGATTTTTTCATCAATGTGTGCTGGAATGAAAAAAAAAAAAAGAAAAGAAAATAGTGAATTTTTCTCAACAATAAATTATTACAATTTAAAGGGTAAAATGTCTTTTTTTAAATGAACTGATGATTGTTGTTATGTAGGCTTTTTGTTTTTGCTCTAACCTGCTTGGCAAAGTTACACACTAAGAATCCCATGGTGGCCTCCCAAATATTTTTGGAAAGTTCTTGAATTAACAGAATTCAATGAGTATAAGTGGTTTGGTGGGAATAAAGGTGGACTCACTCTCAAAAGGAGTAGAGCTGATTTTGCTCTGTCAATAGCTCTGTGTTCTTGAACATGTCTGATCTCCATTCCCTCATTTATAAAATAGTTCCATTACAAAGTTTACAGGCCATACTGCATCAATGACAGTATTTGTCTTTTCCTATACATTCCTGCTCTGTAACCACCACTGTTTACTTTAGGTGATTGTGTTTTGTTCACTATATTGTTTAATTCCAGTTAATTAGCTCCTCTGGGCTAGCTTCCCTTTAAAAGTCAAAGTTCCATTTGTACCCCACTAGAATCCTCGGGGCACTTTCATGATCCTTTTGCAACAATCCTATACCATATGATACCGTCTTATCATTTTCTTATGTCGTCTGAACCTCTCTTAACAATCCTTATTCCAGAATTAAGAGATTTTCCTGAGCATGTGGTCCTTGAACTTTTTCTCTCCTTTCATGGTGTATATATGGAGGCTTTTCCATAGGAAATATCAGCCACCATAACCGTTTGGGAAGATATACCTTGCCCTGGGTGTGGGAAGATATACCTTGCCCTGGGTGTAGGGTTGCTATCCAGTTTAGACTGAATTCATATGGTATCTTGTGTTGTTCATTGTTGTAACAGTTTACTTTGTTTGGAAATTGATGTTATTTGTCCTTCAACTCTTTGAGTGGCACATCAACATAGCACTCTCTGAGGGCCAACCATTATGGATTACAGAGTGAAAATAAAGTACAGAAACTGTTAAGTCCTCAAGCCTGCAAATCATGGTCATTAAAAATCTGGGACACTGAAGAAACATGAAGAAAAACAACCCTTCAAAACTGAAGAAGGACCAATAATTACCTCTATATATTAAGAATCAAAAGGCTCTCACTCTAGGAAATGTTAGAATGAAAGATAAAAATTGGAGAGTTGAATGTTGTTTTTATTGTAATAAATTTTCAGGTGGAATGTCAATTTATTTTTGAATATGCAATCTTAAAAAAAAGGATATGCAATCTTGCCAAATCTAAATATCTCCTATATAGTACTTTTAAATTTGATCTCTTGGCTTGTCAAGAATTCTCATACTATTCCTCTAAAATGAGATATCTACCTAATAATGGAAGCATTTATCTCAAAATACAGTATTTAAATTACTACTTTGAATGACTGCTGAAATTAATCTAACCTCAAGTTTATATACCATTATCTTTTTTTTTTTTATTTTGACAACATGGTTTCATAAGCTATGATTAGTTCAGGGATTTTGTGGGTGTAATGTACAAGATAAGCAGGTTGAAAAGTTTTTTGACTTATCAAAGCCACATTTTGAGAAGTAAGGAAATGCAGCTTTCTTGACTGGCATCTCCATAATTATTTGCACAATTTTTAGAGCTGTTTGACAAGTTCCCATTTGTCTTTAAAATAAAAGATCTATAGGGAGAACAACCCCAGACCTTCAAGGTTATTTTTAAAATTTTCCGTGAACAAACAGTATTTAAGGCCAGAGGGGAAAAATTGACACCTTTTGGATTTTTAGGTCATATCATAATGCTACTACGCCAAATCTACTAAAATTTTGGCTTTAAGGGACATTTTGACATCATTCTTACTCTCTGTGAATTATCATTTAAATATTTATGCAATTTTTCAGTCTAGAAGAAGAACTGTAAGACTTCCCTGAATGAGAGGTTAAGCAAAGGTTATGATGTTACAAATTAGAACTAAATAGGACACTGAAACTGAGAAACTGGAATCCTGTTAGTTAGACTAATAATGAATCAAGTCAATGAGACAAAGGGTCCCTCAAGGTGAGGTTTGCTAGAGTCTGAATATAAATGGCCATATTATTATTAATGCATCCATTCATGAAAATGCTGTAATACTAGTTTATGCCATAGAGAAGACAAATTATGAGTTAGTGTGAAGGTGTGGATAAAGGAGAATTATTCTTACCTCTTAATTTAAAGAAAGTTTAATAAAGGGGAAAATAAATTTGCCTAATTTGTAATGTATTTCTCCGTATTTTTTCCATAAGAAGAGTTTTGTTTTGTTTTAATTTCCAAGGGGGCAATCTTATTGATTTTTTTTTAAATAAAGCATTAAAAAAGCTTAATTCCTAGGATCCATTTACAGCATTAAATTGTAACATCCTTTTTTTTAAATAAACAATTCTCACTCTCCTGGTACATTTCTGCCTGTAACATCCTTTTTTATAAACAATTCTCACTCTCTGAGTACATTTCTGCCTATAAACTTTGAGAGATTGAAATAATGTAAAAATTACAATGATGTTTTTGTCTTCTACTCAAAGTTTTTATCCCTACTTTTAAGTATAAGCAAAAATGGACTTTTTCTAGTCTGTAATTTTAAAGACACTTCAGAATCGTACACAATGAAATTCGGACATTTTCACAAATTTAAATCTGTCTTCATCGGTTTGTTTCATCTTTATATTTAAAAGATTATGTCTGTGTAATTAATTTTTGTAGAAATGACATCCTCTGATCAAAGGTTTTGAAAGATAAAGGTCTTCTACTAAGTTTGGAGCTGATGAAAAAACTGACAGTTGAAATGACCTACTTCACCTTAAGTGTATTGAGTGAAATGATTTTATATGAAGTTTAAAATAAAAGCAAACCTGCTTTGCCCCCAAATTTGGTTATCTTTCTCTGCAGTGCTATAAGAAGTCATACTGTGCTGAGAATGATATTGTTGCAGTAACATTTAATGTTGTTTATTGAAACTTGAAGTTTAAAAATTGAATTAGATTCACATTGTTCTGCTTTAGCAAACTTTATCTGGAATGTGATGCCAATAAAATTTTTACAAATACTCATTTATATTTTCTGATGTTTTAGTAGATAAGCCTGGACACACATTAATTTTAATATAGTACATAGCAAGTTGTTTGTCTCACTCTTTCCAAAACAGAAGAATTTAGATATATTTAGGCCCACTGAGAAGGTGCATATGAATGAACACCGTAGCTAAGTTAAGCACTATATATAACCATATATTTATTTTGTACTATTTTTGAACTTGGTTCTGTGTCAAGTTATGGGAATATAACATGTGCTAAACAGATGAAGTTTCTGCCCTCATGGAATGCACTGTCTAATATTACTGGAAACTTTATTAATAATACATAATTTGTTTAGAAGTCACTCAAAAATGTTGCAAAATCTTTTACAATCAAGGATCTTCTTAATTCTATCTCTCCAATGTCCTCATATTTTGAAAGACTTTGCTGATAAGTCAAACTCTACATGTTAAGAAATAAAAATTTCCCACTTGAAAACTAGCAAAATATATATGCTGGTGACAATCAAATTTCCAATCACATTAACATAACCATTTTCGTGTAGTGAATAAAAATTGATGAAGCATTTTCTTGAGTAAATATGTTTTAAGCATTTTGGAATTGTTCGTAGATTCTGGATGACTGCCCAGATCGAGCACCATGCAATAACAAAAGTGTGGCTTGTATGTTCTTAGGCTTTTTGTTGGATTGGCTCTGGGCTTTGTTAGTCAATGCACTTAGAACTGTCAGAACCTTGTTTTATGGTTTCTCAATTCCCTTCACTCCTCAGCCTCCCCATGCTGGTTTTTTACTCAAACACTACACATAATTCAAGGGCATAATCCAATCTAAAAGAATATTTACAGTCCCACTCTTTCATAACCCAGCTTCAGAGTCTGATACACTTGACAGTCCCTAACCCCTTGAAAATCCCTCTTTGTTTGAATCTTATAGATTCATTTTCTCCCATATTTTCCTCCTCTTCCTTCTGTTCTTTGATTGATCCTTATTCCTTTTCCTTATCTATAAGTGATGTATTTTTCCCCCAGAAGTTTCACCTTCGGTCTACTTCTGCTCACAACTCGCACGCTCTTGTTAGTAACTTTCATTTGCACTTAAGACATCACATACAATTTACAATTTCAGGGGACTTAAATATCTACATTTTCCATCCACCCATATTCCCCATTGCTTATTGGGTATGTTCACCTGGATATTTTGTAGGTGCTTATCTATAGCCAAACTCTCCTGCAGTAAACCTCCCTACGTCCCCCAAACATATCCAAACATACAATCAAAATGTTTCTCTTCTGTATTCTAAATCTTTCTGTAGGACTTAGTATTAAATTGTATTGATCCTTACTCTTGCTAACTTCCCAGACCAACTCATCACAAAATCTAGCCTGAACTATCTTTTATATCTACCATTTCTTCTATTTCCTCTAATTTAGTTAATCTCATTCCTTTCTACAGTTTACAAACACACCTTGAGCTCTGTATTAGTTTTCTAGGGCTACCATAATAGGGTACCATGAACTGGTTGGCTTAAACAACAGAAACCTATTGTTTCACAGTTCTGGAGGCTAGAAGTCTGAAATCAGATTTTTTTATACACAGTGGACAAGCCAAAAAGTCATCATTCCTCCAGAAAAGTTGTGGGTTTTTTTTCTGGGACCTGTGAGAGCCTCTTCTCCTTATGTTTCTTTTCTCATCATCTCCCTTCTGTGTGTGTCTATTGTTGTATCCAAATATCCCCCTTTTTTATAAGGACACTAGTCATATTGGATTAAAAAATTGGATTGTCATTAGCCCTAATGACCTCATTTTAGCTTGATCACCTCTGTAAAGACCCTTTCTACAAATCAGGTCATATTCTGAGGTATTGGGAGTTAGAACTCCAACATATACTTTTTGGGAGGACATAATTCAACACATAACAAACTCCTACTATGTGCCAGGCACTGTTCCAGACACTGAGAACGTCACGCAGAGGGAGATATCTCTATCTCATGGGCCTTAAAATCTAAGAGTGGTGGAAAACAGATGACAAATTGTCCTTATAAGTGAACTAAATAATTTAAGCTAGAACTAAGTGCTTTGGTTAAAATAAAGCAGAGCAATATTGTTCCTTTTTGGGGGCTTTTTTAATAACTTCTTGCCTCCCTTTGTCACACTCGACTCTACCTATCGACTCCATAACATTGCTTTTATAGGTCAGTAATAGTAATTAAAACCTTATATTATAAATTATCTGTGTATATATCTATCTCTACAATGAGTGAGCTCTGCAAGGGCTCATGTCAGTATCCCCAACACATAGCATAAAGCCTGGCACATGGTGGGTTTTCATTAAATATTTGCTGAATGAATTCATTTTCTAATATCTACTTTGTTCCATGCAAGAAATTCAAATAGGAATAAAAATCATGAAAGGAATACTCTCTAAGGAATGATGACTTTTTGGATTGTCCACTGTGTATAAAAGAATGGTTAATAAGGAGGAGTCCATCTTGTATAGCTATCTATCTGTAAACACAACTGAAAACACAACTGAAAGGACTCAAAAGTTCAGGGCTTTATGATGATAAGAGAAGCATTTTTTTTGAATCTTACTATTAAACATTTATTATGCCAGTCCAAATAAGATCAATAGGATATGTACTGAATCTTTGTGACAGAGAAGTTACAGAAAAAAAGTTTCAGATCTAATGGTGTCAGGGGTCTCCTCTCACTAAAGACATGGGAACCAGCTGTGTAACATCAGAACTAAAGCAAGGAAAGCCAGTGATGAGAGAACCAGCTTCCTGTTTACATGGGAGTGAAGGTCAAGGATCCTCAATAGTAGTATTTAATTCACATTGCTTATGATCTTTTGATAATCTTGACAGGCTTTAGGTAGTTATAAACAACAAAAATCCCTACACCTACTTGAAAGAAGTGAGCAGAGCAAAGGAGAAATTGCTAAATAGCACCAGTTTTAAACCAGTTAGGGGCAGAAAGGCCAAAATGCAAGACCCCCCAGACGTAAGCTGCACAGCCCATACAGAATCTTCAACTGATTTGCCAGTTGTGTAAATAATAAGCTTCTGTGTCTGAACTCACACTATAGAATAAAAACAAGATAGTAATGCTAGGCACCTGTGGACTTAATATACTTTTAAGTTTTGATAGAATTGCCTATGCATTTCCCATTATGGATTGGTGGAAAACCTTTAGCCACATTTGGTTTAGTCAAACATTGTCTGTCCTATGGTCTAGCTCTTATTTTTCTTCTTGGGTAGTTCTGGTACTGGTGATCATCTTCAGTAAAGAGTCAAGCTGAAAGAGACAACCCCATTGAGTAGAACTACGAACTCCAAGGTAATGTCTGCAACTGCTTACAGTCATACGACCTCTGTTCAGGTGTTGCCTGGCCTCTCATAGGTGACAATATCTGCTTTTCTCCCCACACGACTATTGAACGATGGATGAGAAAATACTTGGGAAAGTGAAAAGCATCATGTAAAGGGATATAGTAGTGCAACTATGATGACTTGTTGAGGACCAAATGGCTGATATGTAATGAATGAATTTGAAGACAGAGATCAAATTGAATTTCTGCCCCAAGAGACTATCTCTTTGATTGCACTGAGTCTGTGCATTTTAAGAACAGAGGGAAAGGATAGGATTTTTTTTTTCTTTTTCAACTTGTGAGCCTAACCACCCTCTGACAACCTTGTTTCTAAACATTTTTTTTTGATGCACAATCAGGAGAAGGGATAGCTTGAAACCAGAGCAGAGATGTGCATGGCAGTCAGGGCACTAAGCTGGGCAGAGGAAGTTGATATAATGGACGCCAGGGAGAGAAGAGAATTGTGAGAAAGCTGAAGAAAAGTTGTGTAAAACCCTAGAGGTTTGTAGGGTGATTTGGATGGAAGTGGCTGTGGTTTACAAAGGAAGTAGGTCTTGGAAAAAGAGATCTGACAAAGTGTTTTTGAAAGCTAAATACTGGATCACCCTTAATGTTCTTTTAAAACCTGAAATAAATTTTGAATTTCCTTTTTAATTATTCAACAGCTGAATTTTGCTTCCTTGAATTCTACTCCATGCATTGACTGGATGATCCAGGGGTCACATTTCAGGTTTCAGTTATCAATATAAAGGTAAATAAAGAAAAAGTCTTTTCCTAAGGATCTGGACAGAGTTTGGCATTTCAGTTTTTCTGTTTCAAACTCACTTATATTACTGAGTTTGAGGAGTTGATAGTCAAAATTTTGGACAATAACTGAAGTAAAATAGTAAATTCTGATATTAGGATTCCAAGAATAACTGGTACTTCCATCCTCTATTTAGGAAGAGGTACAGAGTGAAGAAATACTGAGATGAAAATCTGGGGCTTTAGGAGAAACATTCCTGCTTTCAGGCCACTGGGACATCATTTGCTAAATTGCTTCTCCAGCACTCTGACTGGAGCTGCCAAATTCCTATAAATTTAGGATTAGAGTCAGAAAAGGAGTTCAATCTATTTCAATTATTAGCCAAAATGGTATGTCCGACTGAGTTCCTATGAAGAATGGGTTCATTAGTGCTGAATGCCACCTATGAAAATTAGACTTCTTTCACTATCTGTGTCTGCAGGACCAATATTTGATACATAGAAGTCCTCCAATTTGGCTTTCAATCTGAAGATCAATCACTGACTGTGATTTTTAAGTAGCAATGCCTTTCCTGAGCTGGAAATATGGATGCCTTCCCTGAAGATGGTGTGGCTTATGTACGTGTCTACATAGTGCAAACTGAAGAGTGCTAAAGAGTCTTTCACCCTTACATCACTCACCTCTCAGACTCTTGGAAGGCTCCAAATTCCCACCATTACTCTGTCTTTGGTGATAACCAGTTGTCGCCACTGATAAATGTAATTAAATATTGTTGGAGCAGTGACACATTTTGGCATTTTCATTAGGGTTGCTTTAGTTTGAATGTTTACCAAATTCGCTGGCATAAACCAGGGCCCTCAGGAAACGAGGAGGGAACAATGTCTGACAAAGAGCGTATGAACAGAAGGACTAGAAGAACAGGAAGGAAAGAGAAGGCAAATTATGGAATGAACGGTGTGGGGAGTTAGTGAGGAGGCCATGGCAAAAAAAGGAGCTCCTTCAAAATTTGATCTAGGATCAATCCTGTCCTGAACAAGTAAGAGAAAAACAATCCAGCTAATTTTTTTTCTTATAAATTAATCATATGGGGATTTTCTTTATTATGTTACTGCAAAAAGTTTTAAGGATTTATTTATTTATTTGACAGAGAGAGAGAGAGAGCATGAGCAGGGGGAGAGGCAGAGGGAGAGGGAGAGGGAGAAGCAGACTCCCTGCTGAGCAGGGAGCCTGATGCAGGGCTGATCCCAGGATCCTGGGATCATGACCTGAGCTGAAGGCAGATACTTAACTGACTGCGCCACCCAGGCGCTCCACTGCAAAAAGTTTTAACCTAAACTTTTCTGTTGATGATAATTAGATTATTGCAAGAACACAACAAAACAGAAACAAACAAAATTCTTGGATTTCATACCTAGTAAGTTTAAAGGTGAATTTTTAAAAATTTATTCCAGTAAATCTTTACATTTGCAAAATAGATCTGAAACTAGTTTCTGATGTTTTGGTGGGATGAGTGGTAAAACAAAATATTTATTATCTGTTTTATTCATAGAGAGTTCATTTTATTCATCCAGAAATGCAATGTTAAGCTCTTGTATTCTTATTGAAAACAGCATCAACGCATGGAAAGAAGACCCTAAGCATTTTATTTAATTTGATCTGAAATCCATATGCTGTCATTTAGAGAGATCCAAGTATAAGAACCTGGTGGGTATAAAATGTGCTCCGCATGGTCCTATTTAGAAAGATGCCTCAAATGTGAGTTTTCACAAGTTCCACAAAACACATTTTCACACCAAATTTGATACAGACATGTATTACAAAATCTCCCTGTTGCGATTTGAATATAAAATGGAAAAGTTTCCCTTGAGTTTGCAAGAGTGTTTTCAAGTATAGGTAGGGAAAGTACAAGCTGTATTAACATCTGCCACTTGAAACTGCATTGTGGCATTTAAACTTTCAAAGAGATTATAGTCAGGAATATATCTTTCCTTGATGCAGATCCAGAGGAACTTTACATATACAAAAGAGAGTCTCTATGGGTTCTCTCATTAACTTCCAAATTAAAGCTGACTTCCATCACATGCAGAGCACTGTTATCTCTGGCAATGGGATTGGGAAGGAGCAGGAGGACTGGATAGGTCCTGTGTCAATGCACGTAATTGTCCAAGTTGTGTAGTTGTCAAGGGAGCCATATCTATGAGACTATCGGTCACTCAGTCACACCGTATGTGTATTTTACCTTACAGGCAAGTGTGCAGGCTGTCTTGGTGACTCTGGCCTTCTTGGATGAGGGCTGGAGGGGTGACAGAGAGCCCAGCCTGGCACACATGTCCAAACACATACTCAAGAGAGCACACAGAACCTGTCCTCACTGACAGAGATGTTGGTATGGATGCTCCTTGTCTAAACCCTATGCCGGCATCACCGAAACTCGTATGCTGTTAAGGCTGTGCGAGAAAACACTAATACATATGTTTGGTTTTTATCTTGAGAAAGGAATACCTATTTTAAATTCACACAATGTCACCTTACAGGATTGTGGCAGTCCTGGGTGAATGAAGGGATGTGTCACTCTTTTCTTTATACACTTCTGCATCACTTCTTTTATTTTTTTAAAAGCATTTTAATTTTGTATTTTTTATATTTAAAAGACAAAAAATTATATAAGTAAAAAGCAAAGTTAATTCTCTAAGAGGTAGATCATAATGCCATAATACTGCCACACATTCAGAGTATCTTTCTGGAGAACCTGAAATGAGTCTTCTTAGTGTGCTAAAATGGAAGTCTGTTTTGTGGGGAAGTGACTTTGAACAATGTGCAGATGGATTTTGGTTTAATGCAGCTTATGTACATAAGCAATACTCTGATGTGGGGTTCTAAAAGATGTGGACATAACTCCAGTGTCTCACTGACACCAGACCAACTTAAGCCATTCAGAGTTGAGTGTATAAAAGATGCGAAGCATGTGATCGTATCATGCATGGGCAGGTGTCTGTGAAATCACAAAGCTCTCCAAGGCATACTGGAAGAGAGGTACATCTGTTGCAATGTCTAAGGTTTCTCCAATTACATCTTGGTTAAATAGTCAGTCATTCAGCAAGTATTAATTTAGCATTCACCGGATATCAGGGGAAGAAGAACTCACTGGCCTTGATCCAAATCTTTTGCCTGAGCTTACACTCCCAGCATTGTCACTAACAGCATTTCCCTCAAGATATCCAGATGAACATGCTGTCCAGTCAGCCAGCTGCTACCTTCCCCTGCAAATATCTCTTGTTCAGTGGCAGCCTCAAGTCACAGGAATGAGACTTGGAGGAAGCTGCATTCAGCATGGTCTTAAATGGATTCTCAAGGTACTTTCGTGCTGCAACAGTTAGGCTTTTCAGTCTATTGTAGACATGCTTGTTCTGGGAGTTCAAGTTTCCAAAATTCTTGGACAGTTTAGGCTAGTCTTTATTATCTTATGTAAAGGTTTGTTGTTTTAACTCAATCACATAAAGACATGTTCATATTATCATTCTTATAAAAAACAGCAGAGAAAAAAATGAAAAAAAATCAGATATGCCATTTCTAAGAGAGAATTTGACATGTGTCCTTCCAGACTTTCCCTCATGCAAATCTATATGAAATACATTTTTTAAAACAGGGATTATAAAATGCATGCTTACCCGTAATCTGTTGTTATACTTAATAAAATATGATGAATGTCATACTGAAAGAAGACCTTACCTCCGTTTTGACATTTAGTTTGCACTTTCTAATTGATAAAGTTCTTTTCAGCTTATCTCTCAACTCAGGCAAAAGACTCAGTGGGCAAAGCATTCCGGGATGGGAACTGAAACTAGCCCTCAAGCACTAAGGGCTGCCCTAAACCAGCAAGACCCCACAGTGATCGACTGGACCTTTACTGCCCACCTACATGTACCCATGGACGCTTGTCCCACATTCTCCTTACATGAACCTAGAAATACTTTCAGCACTTTGGAGACAGTCTTTGAGACATTAGTCTGCTGTCCTCCTAGTGTTGGCCTCACTGAAATAAATTCCTGTTTCACCACTACGCCTCTCATCTCTCTGCCTTTGGATTTTGTCAGCAGTGAGTGGCCGAACCTGGTCTGTTTGGGACCCCTGAAGCCAGGTGCTCTTGCACCCTTGCGCCCTGGTTATAATACTGATAAATACAGTATGTCCATTATCTTCTCATTGGATAATATGACATCTATTTCTGTCTTTTGAATATCTTTAATACTTAAATTTCTCTAACAGTGAAGTTTACTCTTTAGATGCATAGGAATCAGTTATACTTGGACTTCGCTATTAGTAATCTGTAATCCTGGTTCATACCTTAATACAAAGTGCTAAGTTTTACTTCTCAGATTGTTCCTGAGGCTAAACTCTTCAGTAACCTCTGGGATGAAATGCTCTAGAGTTCTACTTTATATGCTGGGAAGATTTCATGTAATTTTTATATTAACATTTTTTATGTGTATTTTTTTAAGTCCTGCAACTCAGAGTGCCTGTTCTTTCTGAATTTCACGAGGTTAGTTTTGTAAGCAACAAGAGGCTCTGTCTACTAGCCATGTGGGCATATCTTATTCCCACAGTCCCCAGCTTGGTGACCACCTCTCATGTGTGGGGTCGTGCCAGTCCCCAAGCCCTGTGGCTCTTTCAGAGTAGTTTGCTTCTGTTGAGACTTGGTGTGCAGCAAGTTCACATGGCCCTGGGCTCACAATTTCTTTTTAATCAGTAGCTGGCATAACTCTAAATAGCCATTCTTTTGTTTTTTAATAAGGCACATTTATGTTAAATGGTAATGCAATTTAACTTTGCAGAAGCAGTAACACCGGTCTATTCCCAAGGCACTTTGTCCTAAAGGACTGAGTAGAAAGAGAGAACACTTTTTCTTTGATCCTGTGGAGCTGTTCACATTATAGAATTTACCTTTGCTTGTACTAGGATTGGCAAAAACCTTACGTAAATAGGCAGGTTTCCTGAACCCAACCTCTGAATCTTCAGATAAATGACTTCTCCATGTCTTACTGCTGTTAGAAAAGCGATCAGTCATTCCAGCGGAGTATTATGTGACTCAGAGTCCACCAACTGACTTTCTCTTGGGTCTGGAGGTTTCTGGCCTCAGATGACTTGGCAGTAATTATCTTCTGGCCATACAGTTTGGTGTCAGATATATAAATATCTCTCCCTATATTGAGTGCTAAGCATATAATTAAGACCATGTACTTTTAATGTGTTAGACATTATGCTAGCTACTTTGTATATATGATTTAATTTAATCCCACAATCTGCAATGGATTCATGTTACACTCAGGAAAAAAATCCCACCTCCATAGCAGAGCTTGCAAAGCCCTATATGATCTGGCCCTTGCCTATCTCAATGGCCTAAATTCTTACTATTTTCCCCTTTGTTCTCTCTAATAGCTGTTTATTCTAAATACTTGCTTTGTTTTAGGCAATGCTTTAAGTGTTTCATATCCTAACATAACCTACAAAGTAAGTGCTATTATTAGTCTCATGTTACAGATAAGGAAGTTGAGGCACAGAAAGTCATAAAGCTAGTAAATTGTGAGGCTGGGATTCAAACCTAGGCAGATGGGCTCCAAAGGATGAATTCTTAATCACAGCACTATGTAACATTATGTTACTTCTCAGTAGGGTTATTGAAAGTTGACAAAAGCAGGGTGATCTCAAGGGCTTCCAGGCTTGAAGTGGTGGATGCATGTAGAACCCTGAAGATCCCTTTGGGGGTAGCTGGTTGACATAGAAGTGACTGTCCTTGCAGAGGCTGAGCGAATGTTGATTTGGCAAAGGAAGGAAGGATATGGTTTTAAATCTTTCCTTCCTACATGACCATTCCTCCATTCACAGTCCATTTCACATTTGAACATTTAGGTGAATGGCAGCATGAATAACATGTCTCATGACATGGGAGATTTCTTCTTGTACCATCCCCAAAATACCTGTCCTTCAATAAATATAATCATGTATTCATTATTAATTTATTATTCAGGCTGCTCACAGCTGGATTTATGCAATGTGGTAAGCTGAGCAAACATTTAGTACATTAATAAAGCAGGGTTAGTAAAAGAAAATAAGAAAAATAAATAAGAGAATAGGAAATAAAATTTAAAAAATTCTTTTGAATGGAGCATTGAAAGAGTTGTCATTGTGGAGAATTCTAAATCTTGCTGAATGTCTGTACACTTATTTTTGGCATGTGTGCCTGCCTATGTGTATGTGTGCTGAACGTATGAGATACTATGACTTTTTAAATGGTTATGGCCTCCAAAGCCTTAATTCCTCTCTCCTCCTGTGGGATTGTGCCTCAGAGAGGGTCAGGGAAGGGAAAAGATGAGATGAAATTACTGGTAAAGAAGTGGCACCTGGAAGTGGTCGTCATGTCCCTGATGAAATAGGATTTTGTCAACAAATGCATCTGTTTCAAGATACAGCAAGGGAAGAAGTGTTGATATTACATGAAATCCTCCAAAATGGGAAACTATTATGGCAAAACATATGACTTATAACTCACTTCTTCATAGCTTAACATTAAACTTTGATTAAATAATATAATGTGAGGTCTAAATTTAAATGAGTTTAAAATAGCAGTTAGAACAAATGTACAAAGTTCAAGACACCTAGAAGTTCTTTCCATGAGAGAAAATAATTTATTAAATTTGCCAAGAAAAGCTATTTTATAAGGAGAATAATGTGACAATAGAATTCATCTACCATTATTAGTAATGAGCTAGATTCAGAACTATTGCTGAAGGTTTGGAATAGTAGAATTTGGGGAGCTGACTAAACCAATATCCTTCTTTCAGTCCTGTCTGAAAAATCCCTCTACTAGGTTCAGATTGACTAGGGCTCCCTGGAGAACTTGCATGGCTCAAAATTTCACTATTTGGGGGTAAATATTTCATTTTTAAAAAACTTACAAAGTAGAGAAAGAGATCCGGGATTTCAAAAAAATCCTTCAACCAGATAAATCCTGTCCTGTGCTAAATATATTTGTACACATATTATTATTTTATTTTACAAAATTGGGTCACAGTATATGTCCCATTTTGTTACTTATTAATTGTTCATCTTTCTATGTCACTATTCTTTCCAATATCATTTTAATGCCTGCAGAGTATGCCATCGTATGTTTCATATTTACTTAAGGTAGCACATATTATTGGACAGTTAGTTGTTTTCCATAGCTCTCCTACTATAAGCATGCTTAAATAAACATTCCTACAGGAAATCTTGAGAGACTCCATGCTTATTTCCTAACAGTGAATTTGTTGGACCCAAAGTTATGTACATTTTTAAGGATTTTCATCCTGACTTTTAAGTAGCTTCTAATAACAATTTTGCATATTCTCTGATTACCAGATACAATTCTTTTTCTTTTTCTATCAACAGAAAACAGAATTTTGAGGAAAATGGCATAAAACTTAGGCCAGAATGGGGGCACCTGGATGGCTCAGTTGCTTAAGTGTCTGCCTCTTGATTTTGGCGCAGGTCATGATCTCAGGGTTGTTAGATTGAGCCCTCTGTTGGGCTCTGTGCTCAGTGAGGAGTCTGCTTGACATTCCCTCTCACTCAGCCTCTCCCTCTGCTCACACGCTCTCTCTCTCTCAAATAAATAAAATAAATTTAAAAACAAAAACAAAAACTTAGGCCAGAATGAAAGTTAAAGGGAGTGTAAAGAAATCAGTCTTGTTAGTGTCATCGGCTTGCTTCTTACAAGCTGTAATATTAAAACCTGTTACCATTCCTCAAGTATTCACTATGTACCAAGCACTATGCTAAACACTTATCATATATTATCTGCTTTAATCCTCATCTCAACCTTCTGAAACATAATTATTCCTTTGTACAGCTGAGGCACACATAGTTTAACTGACTTACTGAATGTCACACAACATTGCTTACCCAGTATTTGAATTCAGTTATGTATGGCTGGAAGATATATACTCTTAACCAATATATACATTATTCTCTTGGCTATTGTATGAAGACTTGGGCAGTATGGACAGATCATAGTACTGGAAGTCATTTAAATATAAGATACTGGGATACTGGAGCTACCAACAACATAGTTTTGTCTAGGACAACATAAGAGCCAATCTTCAAAAACTGAATGAATAATCCACTAATTGGATTGCTCACTACTGACCATTGTACCTGTGCTGAATGTGTAAACTTTAAAGTCAATGAGCAAATAACAGACTATGTACTGATGCTGAGTTTATATCTCAAAGTAAATGGAATATTTTGGAGGCCAAGAAGATATAGTTAAGCTTGTATCTATGTTCTGCAACTCTTCTTCTAGGTGATGATTAGAATGTGTCACTTAATGAAAGGAGTGTTGGTTCCAGCTGGTATGTTAGGATTGTTGGCAATGGAAATGAATTCTTATAGTTGGTCTCATTATTAAGGTTGCTGATAAGTGATATTTCATGTAACTTTTTAGTAAATATATGAGAATGGGAATTCTACCATGTTTATCCTAGCTTAGAGTTAAATAAATGCTCTTTCTTTTTCCTCCATCTTTGCCCACTACTCTGTCCCCACTTCCACCTCTTTTCCTTAATTATATA